>NW_028318228.1:9792500-9885000 GCF_062004578.1 Staurois parvus | reverse complement strand
TTGTAGGGTGAATATGTCCCCAGGTTGATCAAATAATTTATCTAGATACTTTAACCTTTCAATGAACTAAGTTATTGACTGCAAAATCTTCAAACATTCGTCAATACTGGACATTTTGAAAAATAGATCTTCAGAGTGTTAGTTAAATATATATATATATATATATATATATATATAATCTCATTGAGATGGTTTAAAGTTCATAGCTATATGGATTTTGTCATCATAGGATCAATGTATTTTTCCATAGACAGGTCGCCCAACTGTAACAAAATTCATCTGTGTCTAATTCAATAGTAACAAAATCCTGACAGGTATTCTAATCCCTCTCCACTCTAAAACTTGAGGAAGCTGATGTGACTACAATAAACTGAAAAGTTGTTTGCTTAGTTTTGCACAACATGAGTACACATTGTAAAGTGTGTCCTCCAGAGGATTTACTGCCCTTCCTGACCAGGCCATTTTTTGCGATACGGCACTGTGTTACATTATCTGACAATTGCGCGGTCATGCAACACTGCACAAAGTAAATTTATGTCGTTTTTTTCCCCATAAATAGAGCTTTTTTTGTAGTATTTGATCAACTCTGTGTTTTTTTTATTTTTTGCGCTATAAACAAAAAAAGACCAACAATTTTGAAAAAAAAAACAATATTTTTTACTTTTTGCTATAAACATATCCAGTAAAAAATGTAAAAAAAATTAAATTTCTTTATAAATTTTGGCCAAAATGTATTCTGCTACATGTCTTTGCTAAAAAAAAATCCTAATACATGTAAATTAATTGGTTGATGTGAAAGTTATAGCTTCTACAAATGGCGGTATATAAATTGGAATTTTAATTTTAATTTTTTTTATACTAGTAATGGCAACGATCAGCGATTTATATCGGGACTGCGGTGGGCATTCTGACACTGGGCGGGAACTGACTAACTGCCACTGACATTCCAAGAACACTAATACAGTGATCAGTGCTAATAAAAAGCACTGACACTGTACTAATTACACTGAGCAGGAAGGGGTTAACATTTGGGGCGATCAAAGCATTAACTGTGTGCTGTTTTACATTATGTGCTGTGTGTGTTTTACTAGGGAGACATGCTGCTTTGTATTTCTCTGCTGTGCAGTGAAATACAAAGAGACACATATAGGTCTCTCCCCTGTCAGCTATCCCTGACAATTGTCGGGTGGCTGCAGGGAATCTTCGGCCGGGACTAGGTGATTGACATTTCTAGCCACCAATGGCGGCCACAGGTAGGGCGGCCTGTGTGCACTCCCTACGTGTGAAATGCAAATCAAATATTTATATACATTATTTTGCACAGCCCTGCATTCCTGTAGCAGTACTTCTACTATAGGGTGGCAAGTGATTAATTAATCCAATGCAGTTTCATTGATCACATGGTACTAGGTTGAAAAAATGAAAAGACACCAGTCCATTTCATTCAACCAATAGGAAACAATAACCATATATCAAAGTGATTTCCAGAAGTATGACCAAAAGAGCGTTGGCCTTCTCTGTATGAGAGTACTTTATGTAGTATATAGAGATATGAGAATACTTTATGTAGTTAAATGCTTCATCACCTATACAAACGTCAATATCAAGCACCAGTTGCAGTCAGGTTTTCCAATAATTTGGGTATCCTAATTTTTTAAGCGTACAGGCTTATTTATCAAGTATTCATATTTGTTTATCTTAGTTAAAATCCATGTATTTGAAATGACCTAGATTATTTCAACTGCTGCCTTGCCAATATATGAGATTAAATAAGTTTGTCAAATGGCATCTCTTTAGATGATGAGAAATGTATGCATTTATGGGACTGTTATGTGGTACTGTTATAGACACTCAATAGCTGGGAGCCAGTGTGAGGCTGTCCATAGACTGATTGAAATTCAGCTGGTTCAGCAGGGGCCGGCCAGATGTCAATCCATATGTGGCCACTCCCAGTCAACAAAAATTGATCTAAGATTTGAACATTTTTTTTACCAGCTGCAGCCAATGGGCCACTGATCAGTATATTCTGGCAGTGTAAAGTCCTGCTAAATATCTCAACAGGGAGGATTCCTCTATCCACCTTGCTTGTTTGGATGGAGGAATCAATTTCTTTGAAAGAACAAAATGAGTAATCTATGTCCAGCTTAAGCCTTGCAGTTGACAGGTCAGCAATTATCAAACTTCAAGTGATTTCTGACATCTGTTCTTTAAGGGAATCCCACTTTTATAAAAAAAAAAATAACATCTACAATTGCCACAGAAGCCATTTTGTAATTTAATGTTATTGGAAAATTACCTTTCCTTTTCAATCAGCATGAATGTAATTTTCCATAAAATTCAATGCAGTGTGGCCAGGGCTTTTTTCAGTGGAAATGCGGAGGAATGCAGCTCCAGCACCTCCAGCACTAAATGTATGTAAGGCAAGGGGTGATGGAGTGTGCTAGAGGGTCAATTGATGCTGACTGCTGGGGGATCTATTGTCACTGGAAGGGATCTATTTTTGCATGGTGGTCTGTTATTACTGGGGAGGTCTATAGTTTCTGGAGAGGGATCTATTGTTGTTGGGCGATCAATTGTTGCCAGAAGGGATCTAATTTTGAGGGAGAGGTCTATTGTTGCTTGCTGGTGAGAGATCTGTTGTTGCTGCTTGGGGTCCATTGTTGCTGGGGGAATCTATTGTTGCTGGGGGGAGGTAGTGTTGCTTGCTGCAGGAAATCTATTTTACTGCTTTTCTGCTTATCATTAAAGTGATTCTAAAGGCTTAAATTAAAAAAAAATAACAAACATGTCCATATTTACCTGCTGTGTGCAGTGATTTTTCACAGAGTAGCTCAGATCCTCCTGTTCTCGGGTCACCCACTAATGCTCCTGGCCCCTACCTCCTGTCAGGTGCCCCCACAGAAAGCATCTTGCTATGGGGGCACCTGAGCATGTGCACTCCTCAGCCGCAGTTCCTCATTGGCTCACTGGCTGTGATTGACAGCAGCGGGAGCCAATGGCTCCCACTGCTGTCTCAGCCAGTAAGGAGAGGGAGTCCCGGGATAGTTAAGGCTCCAGTGCACATCGCTGGATCGAGTGGGGGCTTAGGTGAGTATTAGGGGGGGCTGGGGATGCTGCATATAAAAGGTTTGAAGGTAAAAACTTGAGCCTTTATAACCACTTTAACAAATCCCATACAAAATGATACTTTGTTTTGTATTCTATAAAAGGAGGGGTACTGGGAGGTGGGTAGGAGGTGGAACTAAAGGACAGTGCTTGGAGGTGGGTAGGGGGGCAGAAACAAGGGGTGACTCAGAAGGGGGCATTCCTGCACCTATTCTCTGAGAAAAAAAGCCTTGAGTATGGCAATCCGGAGACCTTTTGTAACAAAGTTGGTGTACAGAACTTCCACAGAAATGTTATTTCCTCCTTGTGTGATTGGCTCACTGATTTTCCCAGAATGCCTGTCAGATTTTAGGCATACTCTGCAATAAGAATTTAAGTTTTAGAGAGGGTTAGATACTTCTAAAGGGATGCAAACCCTGCACCTTTCAAAAATGTGCACCAGTTAATCAATCAATTCAATCAGAATCAGTATGGATTCAATCCATTGAAATGAACAGCTATTTCTTTGCAGCAGCAGAAAGTAAGAATCTGCTACAAAGTTCATTGAAATTCCCTCAATGTACAATGATCACCCAGAGGGGATTGCCTCAACAAAAGTAGAGCTATACTTTAAGCCGAAGTGTTAGACTCAAAATTTGTGAAGCTAAATGAGTGTGAAAATATGAATATTTTATAAATAAGCCTTGATAGTTACAATAATTCAAGGCTAATCATTTTAGCTTTAAATGTCAGCTGTAGGTGGACCAACCTTGAAACTGCTATGAGCTGTTTGCATGGTCATGTTAATCTCTTCATGTATTTACATGTGTTTAGTGTTTTATAGAACATCTTGACCAGGGGCGGACTGACAACTCATGGGGCCACCAGGCAATAGGGGATCATGGAGCCCCTGTGTCCTTGCACAAACTCAAAAAAGCCTATGAAAAAGGTACCAGGGGCATCTCATGGGGCCCCCTACTGACCCTGGGCCCTCGGGCAGTGCCCGAATTTCCAAATGGTCAGTCCACCCCTGATCTTGACACACATGGCATCACTACATACACACTGCAGACATCAATAGCCACATCAGCTCTACTTACGTACTCTAGTATGTATATATGTTCTACATTGATATGTTTCTGAAGATATTCTTTTTTACTTATAACTAAACTTTATAAACCTTTTCATTTATTGCATTTTTGTGGGGAAAAAAATAAAAATAATAGATATGCCATTAACAAATAATGTAGCTTCAGCACCATGGACAGCAGACTATTTCTCTGTAATTCAATATTGCTTTTAGACCATGTCCATAGTATGAATTGGACAGACAAAGCAAGCATTACAATAGCAGCTTAGAAAATGTCACAGGTCAGACACATATGCTACCCTTTCAGATTAAGTAGTATACTTGCAGAAATGTACATTTTAGTTATCTTTCCACATAAATAAACAGCTTTGCCTCATATGGGCTAGTCGCAACAGGTGAAAGGTATGGGGCCACTATCATTAGGAATGTCATTATTTCAATAACTGCATGTAGTTAATGTATGCAATAACAGTATTCTATGTGTCTATTTGTATGTGTTTTTTTCTCTACATTTACATACTGAAAAAGCTGTCCAGCAGAAGTGATAATGTTGATGTTGAGATAAATTATAACACCACTAGGGGTGCCCATAATGGGCACCTCAATTTCCCATGGTTCAATTCTTAAAAAAAGTTACTGCAACTTTGCCGGTACCCCATCAGTGTACAGCTTGCCATAGATGAGTCTGTGTTTTTCTTGTTCAACCAGATGAACAGAAAAAAACTGACTCAATTCCCCCATCCATACATTCAAGGTGGATGGAGGAATCTTCCTGCTGTGTCATTGTATTCTAATAACAGGAAGTTTTCCCGCTGTCAGAATACATTGATCAATACTGTAGGCTATACCCTGCAGCACTGATCCAGAGGAAATTTTCAAGCAGAGTAATTAGATCAACCTCTGTATAACTACAGTGTCCATTCATGGATCAAAATTTGGCCACAGATGAGTGTGAGTTTTTTTGTTCAACCAGATGAACAGAAAAAAACTGACTCAATTCCCCCATCCATACATTCAAGGTGAATGGAGGAATCTTCCTGCTGTGTCATTGTATTCTAATAACAGGAAGTTTTCCGTGCTGTCAGAATACATTGATCAGTACTGTAGGCTATAGCCTGCAGCGCTGATCCAGAGGAAATTTTCAAGCAGGATAATTAGAACAACTTCTGTATAACTACAGTGTCCATTCATGGATCAAAATTTGGCCACAGATGAGTCCGAGTTTTTTTGTTCAACCAGATGAACAGAAAAAAAAATGACTCAGTTCCCCCATCCATACATTTAAGGTGGGTGGAGGAATCTTCCTGCTGTGTCATTGTATTCTAATAACAGGAAGTTTTCCGTGCTGTCAGAATACATTGATCAGTACTGTAGGCTATAGCCTGCAGCGCTGATCCAGAGGAAATTTTCAAGCAGGATAATTAGAACAACTTCTGTATAACTACAGTGTCCATTCATGGATCAAAATTTGGCCACAGATGAGTCCGAGTTTTTTTGTTCAACCAGATGAACAGAAAAAAAACTGACTCAGTTCCCCCATCCATACATTTAAGGTGGGTGGAGGAATCTTCCTGCTGTGTCATTGTATTCTAATAACAGGAAGTTTTCCGTGCTGTCAGAATACATTTATCAGTACTGTAGGCTATAGCCTGCAGCGCTGATCCAGAGGAAATTTTTAAGCAGGGTAATTAGATCAACCTCTGTATAACTACAGTGTTCATTCATGGATCAAAATTTGTCCGGTCCCTGCTGAGCCGTCCGAATTTTGAGTCATCTATTGCCAGCTTTATAGCTTGCTTCAGCTTCACTAATGTCACTAATCCTGGATAGCTTGGATTGCAATAAATGTGTGAAACATAAATATATGCATGCGAATACATTAGTTTACTAAATGTTATTATTACAGATATTAACCACATGCAGTTATCAGAATACAATATGTTTTATATTATTGGGAAACGACCATTATGCATGCAAATTATGTGGCTTAAAATGTTAGTTTACCTTTACTGACTTTTGCCAAAAACATCTCCAAGCATTGGAGTGTCGTCAGTACTTTACTATGCAGTTCTCAATTTTTTTTTTAAAAGGATGCCCACTTTTTCAGCTGCTCATTTCATTGCCCTCTCCATCCTGCAAATGACAGGATGTACTGAGCATTGGATGCGCAACTCAAGGAACTCAAGAACACTAAGCTGTGAGAGAGCAGATAGGGCATACATGGATAGGGAACATGGCGAGTGCTCATTTATGCGTTTCTGGGGCCACCCATCTAATTTAACAGGGCCCTTCTCCATTAACCACCAGTGTAATAAGATCCCTATTTCACTGACTAACAAGGTGTAAGGTGGCAGTTCACTGACCACTAATGTAAGGGGATATTTCTCCATTGACCACCATTTTCACTGGCTGTGTTTCTTTTCTGATTATTATTATTATTATTATTACTATTCTCTTCTGTTGAATGGGAAAATTTGAACATGTTTCTAGATCATTGGCTGCAGGCAAAAGACTTTAGCTGCTGATCAGTGTATTTGGAAAGTCCCACTTTTAGCATACAATATCTCAGCAGGGAGGATTCCTCCATTAACTTGCTTGTTTTTTTTTTGGTTATTATTATCTGTTTTATTTTGTTACACCACTCAGGAGAAAGGGGGCTGGTGTCAGGTTTCATTCATCCAGAAATGTCAGTGTAAAAGGTATAGGATACCACTCACCAGGCTAATGTATGTATGTGATGGCTTTAGCTGATGATGCTTCACTGACCACCACCAACGCATTTCGTCCTGACCACCAAGGCTTAGTCATAGATTGGAGCAAAATGAGTCAGGGAGCAGCATCAGCAGAGGCCATCACATACATACATCGGGCTGGGTGAGCGGCATCCTAAACTTGTTTTACACTGACATTTCTGGATGAATGAAACCTGACACAAGCCCCCTTTCTCCTGAGTTCCAGTGGGTAAACACACTACACCTCAAGCTTGAAGCGGCACTACAAGGTTCCAAAAGTTTCAAAAAGTTTTATTGTATGAATCAGCCTTGGGTGTAAAATAAACTAAATGTACCACATTCCTTATTTTTTCATTTATTATAATATCTATAATAGTGTGCTTACATACTCTAAGGTATAACTATAGTAAGTGTTAGTGGGCTTTCCCTGAGACCTGAAGGTTATTTCAAGGGTTCTTCCATGTTCAGAAGGTTGAGAAACGCTGATCTGATCTAGGCAGTTCAATGAAGGATTATTACTGACTGTTTGTTGTTTTTTTATATAGCAGCTCAAAAATGAATTTATGTTTTCCTCTTAGCAGCCAATCAGATATTACCTTTTAACAGTTTGTTGCAGTCCTACTCAAGGAAAGTACAAATGTAACTGACTATTGTTTATTACATTCCAGCTTTTTTCTTCCTCATAATTTAGTTCATAGACTAAAGAACTGGCTTCACATATTATCGATAAGTAAGCACAGTTCTCTTTAATATTTATATGCTTTTTTTGCTATTGTGCATTTGAATTGTACCTTTTCCATACACCACATGTGGCTTCCAAATACTGAAGTGTTGTTCCTTAAACTCAAGCTGGGACTCACAAGTAGCTACATGTAAAAACACCACCACGCACAAGAAGCAATTATGATCATTTGTCACATGGAAACCGAAAGTACAGTAAAGAGTAAATTATCGCTTGATTATAGCCCACATAAAATCAAGGGCTATTTATTAAAACTGCTTGCATTTTGTTTGCAAAAGATGATTTCTCCATGCATAAGGGTACAGACACAGTCACTTCAAGGTTCTCATCTATACATCGCACTGTTTGCCCACATTTAGCCTTAGTAAAAGTCCACCGCTGAAATTTGGTATTAAACATTTTTTTATAAACTTTAGCTCCTCCCTAAAGTGTATAAAAAGCAAATGTGAGTTCTTTTTTGTAATTCATTTTAGTGGAAACATGTTTTTGTCTATGCCTGTTGTTTGTTACATCTCTTATGCTGATATGCTGTGACTATGTAACCTGACATTTTACTTATTTCTGAGCACCGCGGTGCAGCACACTTTTTAAATTAGGCTAAATTGTATTAGATAAACATAAATACTCCAATCACTGATGTCAGCCAACATGACATCTAATACACTAATGCAGATTGTATAAAACAGCTTGTCGAGGTACCATGTGCTACAGAAAATTGGTGACTGATCAAACTCAGGATGCCAACTCACTGTCATCCAAACTGAACCAGGTAGTGTACGATGGCTTCAGTTCTGCTCTCCACCTGTCTTAACATCTATTTCCACTAGGGGGCGAAAAGCATCTGAGGGATCTGTCCTGCAGGTGGAGAGCGGAGCTGAAGCTGTTTTACACTACCATGTTCAGTTTGGGTCAAAGTGAGTCGGTGTTCTGAATGAAAATGGTCACCATTTATCGATAAACAATATGGAATTTGCATTTTAGAAAATCATTAATATACATACTGTGTATATATATATATATATATATATATATATATATATATATACATTATAATTTAATATTATGCACAGCTGCACCAGATTCTGTGTGCACTAGTTTTTCTAAATCTCCCCCACCCTAGGTGTATTTAGTATCCATTATTTGCTCTACTGAGTGACAAAAAGTACAGAATCAGTTGTTTGTAATATAGGTTGGCCATATACTAGTAGAATTTTCAAAATCCTTTGTTTTAAGAACCCTCATTTGATTTTCTAATTGTTTGGTTAACTGCAGAGACAAGAAAATTCAAAAGGAGGAAGTTGGAAAATTTTTCCTGAACAAGCAAATTTTTTTAAGTGTATTGCAGTTTTCATTCAGTAAATTCCATTCATTCCAAAAGCAACTGTTAAAAACAATTTATATTTTAAAGTACTTTCATCAAGCCATTGAATGTAATGAGAATTTTTGTACGGATGTCCTACAAACATTTGTTTGAAAATCTACAAGTGTATGACCAGTCTTAGTATTGACATTCAAAGAATATTATATTTGACTGTAACTGCCTTGCTGGTTAAGCTACTGTTTTCACTTGTTTTAGTTTACAAGACATCTTGGATGTTTTCTTGCTTCTGTGTTTAGTTCTCTGGCACATTGTATAAAAGTATCCTCTACAGAGATTTGTTCACTAATATAGGCAAAGCTGTCCACTCACTAGCAATTGTCTGATGCAAAGTGCCCAAAAATACAATAGGATGTGGTTTTTTGGTTTTTGGTGTGTTCAGAGCTCAGCCAACTATTGGGCTCAGAGTTAAATGCTTTTAAATATTAGCCCTTGGTATCACCACTATTGTCATCTATAATCTCAAATGGCATAACAAGGGTCCCCATGCTGCCTATAAACACAATTATAACCCAAAATGTGGTCATATATTTTTTGTTTCAAAAATGATGCCCTCAAAAAATAATTGATCCATATTACTGTAATAGCTGATTTGATCGTGTTCAGCTGGATTTTCCTCCATGACAGTTAACCTCCCCCCTTTCCACACCTGCAGCCTTTTGGGATACATCACGGGTCCCAGAGGGTTACTGGACTATTTGCAAAGTGCAGCACAGGTAGTAGTAGTTGTGCAGGGGGAAGCCGGCTGTGCAGCCGTAAGGCTTCAGTGCTGGTTTAACTTGGTTAACGGGCCAAAAGCCTGGGCCTGAAGCCCACTGAAGAATTAGCTCAGATGAGGACAGTTCTGGATCCCTGGATAAGTAAGTGTCCTTATATTGAAAGTCAGCAGCTACAATATTTGTAGCTGCTGACATTTCATTTTTTTAGGGGAAGACTAAAGCTCCTCTTTAAGGTCAAAAAGACATCCCTTTGTGAGGTTTTCATTAAAATTTTTGGCCCTTTTAGGCTGTTTTATTCACACAGTTGCATTCAAGGTCTCTCCAACACAACATCTCGTTGGCATGGACAAACATGCTCCCTCTGTCAACATTTCCACGTTTCTATCCAGTCAAGTCAAGGTACTCCCTAGATTGATGTATTTCCAACCCAGCCTTGACAATGGGGAAGTTGTTTCTACCATACACTCTTAGTCATCTAAAATTCCTAAAATCAATTCCATAAAATATCTATGAAGACTGTTTTCATAAACAGTCTTCATAGATGTTTTATGCAACTCATTTTAGGAAGGTAACATTTAAAACAAAGTTATCTCAAACCATTGGATCACTATGTATATGGCCAGCAGAAGATGCTCAAGGCCCCATATATCAAAGTATCAAAAGGAAAAAATGCCCTTGTTTCCAACAGCAACTTATCAGATTCTCCCTTTGAAGCACAGTAGTACAAGACCAGAATGGATGTGACATGGCTGGTAACACCCAACATATGAAATGATTATAGCTAATTTTAATAGTACTACTTTCTGAATGACTACACTAAAAAAACATGGTGGGCAGCAATTTTTTTTGCACTTAAATTCACTGAATGCCACCATTGGGTCCACTGCAAACTCTGAGACTCAGAACGAATGTCTCAGTGGATATATTTGTTTTGTTTACGAAAGAGTATGGTAAAAAAAAAAATCTATGAATATATTTTAACTGCATAATTTTACAGACATAGAGAAGTTTATTTATAATTAGAAATTATTTAATAGATATATTTTGTTGATTACAAATGAGGTTACAAAGCACCCCTCTTTACAATCAGGGATACTGCTAATATTCATTTATGAACAAATGACTAGAGACTATATAAATATTTATTTGTGAAGTGTGGATTAAATTGGTTATTGACGAATCTATGATTTTTCTTTATTGCATTTGTTAAAAATTCTGTTTTTTATCCATGATGTTTTTAGTATATATTTCCCTTAGGTCAACATCAAATGTTTAGGGAGTAGACTGGTGGAAAATAAAAACTATAGTAAAAAACAAAAATAAATGCAACAAAATGACGGTATACAATATCTTTATTTTTCATAACTTACTGATTATTTTGTCATGTTTTTAGTTTCATGTTATTTATTTTTTTTTACTATTTTTTTTCTGTATTTCAGCACAACATAAATGCTGGATTTAACAATATTGGCCTTTACAATGAATGTGGTTGACAAATATATGTGAAAACAATCTACACAGTGTGCTGAATGCTAGTGTAATAAGTAGACTTTATTGCTTATAGTATAGCTATTATGAGAAAATGTAAATCCAATCCTGCTGAAAATGCTATTTGCTTTGCAGTTGTGTCGACTTAGAAAGTATATAATATAGAAGTATATAATAATCAAAGACCTGGAACATGCAGATAAAGACTTCTTACCTTTCTCAGACCTTCATTACATACAACATTTCTTTGGATTAGTGACTTTAACTGTATTGAAACCAGATATTCAGATTAACAGCCAGACACCTAGCATTTTCAGAAGGAGGTCAGCAATGACAGTCTATATTTACTCATGACATTTTTTTCAGTTAAGCAGTCTAAATTTGTTTCAAGGACAAGTGTTTTTGATGGGTAGAGCTTGTGCTTGGTACAGTATACATCATGTTTTCCATTTAGCATTTATTTGACACAAAAAAAAGGCAAAGGACAACATGAAGTAACCTAATGAATAACCTTCTATCTTTCAGTAATCTGACATTAAGTAAAATTTGTTTGGTTATTTTCAGTTTCTGACCTTTCCAAGTCATCATTTCTCTTTCCTCTGCCTTACTAAATAAGCCTACAAGTCATTACCACTTTTTCTTTCTTAAGCTGGCCAGACACTAGTAGAAATTTGCTCAAAATTTTTCATTTTAGGAATGTTTGTTCGATTTTCTAATTGTTAGTGGGGTCAAATCAATGTTTGTTTTTGACCACAGTGGCACGAAAATTCAAAAGAGCAGGATGGAATTTTTTCCCAATTTCTAATGTATGTGCTTTTTGTTTTGGGAAAGTCCATTCATTCCTGAATCGAATTTTAAAAGCAAACCAAATTTTGAAGTACTTTTACACAACATTCTTTAAGTCATTGAATATACTGAGAATTTTCTTATGGATGTTCATGCAATTTTTTTAAGATTGTTCACTCAAAAATCTACTATTGTATGGCCTGATTTAGATTGAAATTTGAGGCATGACTGAGGAGTAGACTATACCAATGTAATATTGCATGCTTCAGGCTCAGGGTATATCTGAAATAATGCAAATATGTGGCACTATCTGGTAATTTTCTGTGTTTGTGCAAAAGAATTGATCTCCATATACCCATTTAGCATCTTTACATGTTCATGTATATAAGAAATCCTTAGAACTATGTAATTGTCTTGTTATCTTTGCTACCAAGCTGCAGATTTCTCTATTATTTACCTAAAATTCTTTATGTTTTGCTTGCTTTATCATTTCTTGGATCAAGCTGAGTTTGCTACGCATTGATTTGTGATTGACAGCTTCATTGTTGTACTAACTGCGGCATCCAATCACAAAACTCTAATTAGCAGAGGATTCACAAAACCAACCAAGCTTGGGTGGCCTACCAACACCTTAAAGGTTCAGAGTCCAAATTGACTTCAAAATCTAAAAAAAAAAAAAATCATATCTAAGCATCGTTGAGTGGACTACTAAGGAAACAAATTTTATACCAAACACATTCTATACTATAAACATCATTTTTGTTTGTCTCCGTAGTAGTAGAAGAGTATCCCAAGGTGTAAATTGCACCTGTTTCAAGAGACAGTTAAATGAAAGCAGGAGAAAATGGCAGCTGTGTGCATATAAACTGACAACTGAACAATTAAATGGTATTGACTGATGGATATACACATATAGTTTGGGTTTGTTTTTCAGATCTAGAATTGAGTTTACAAAATCATTAAACCAACATTATCAGTTTTTTTCAAGTTCACTACACAACTGCAGCAGTAGATGTTATAGAGCTTCTCACTGTCATTAACCATTAGTCACCATAAAGAAACACTACATATACACATTCCTTACAGACAACCCTTTGGTTCTATTTGAGATTTTTTTCCTAAATAAAGCCACTTGTCTATGCTAAAGTACTCATTATATGTGTATTTTCAGCTAATTCTACTTGTTTGCCCAACATACATTTCTAATATACAAGAAAAAAAGAAAATGCCTTATTTGGGTCTAGTGATCATCATCCTGTTTGCAAATCAAAGTGAACTAATGCATGTGCACCAATCCTAAATTGGGAAATATTATACACGGATACGGGCACATTTGCTTCTTTTAATTGCCTTAGAATATTAGCTTGCAGTCTACGCTTTCTGTTTTCCAACTTCTTTTCAAGGTTTGTTTTTGTCTGCTATGCACATAGGTCTAGATTTCTGGATATGGTATGTTAATCAACAGAGCATGTTAATTATATTTTGTAAATCATCATAAATGGCATGCCGTTCATTAATGCCAAGGTCAAAAAATTAATTGTTTATTGAAGCAACGAAGAATGACCGTGTGACAACAATAGTAATATAAATTTTTTTTATAACAACACCAAAGCCATCATTGTACTCAATGCCTTCCTCTTGTCTCCCTCAGCAAAATGATTCTCCTGTATGTTCTAAAATGAGTCCAAAGGTTCTTTAGTTCCACCTTAAGAACATAGCTTACTGCTGCATACAAATGGTGTACACTTTCCTTGAATTTTGTTAACCAAGACTTTTTTGTACCTATATATAAGTATATATATAGAAAAAAAATGCATAACACATGACATTACTGCTGTAAATATTCATTTATGATAAATGTCTCTGTTGTCTTCTTATCCATGCTATCATAATCCTCAGTGTTATGTTAACTGCCCCATCTACTGATCAATGAACGCGTAATTAAACATGTATCCTGACATAGTTTATGTAGGTCTCTTCTCTAAATAAAGTACAAAAGATCATTTGTGGCTATGAGTCTTATTTATTTCAGAATTGTATTGTTGGGCAGTATTGTTGGGTGGGCAAAACAAAAATTGATCATCCAGTGCAGTGGTCCCCATTAAACTGTGGTCCACTGGCCAGATGTGACACTTTGCTTGCCTTTATCTTGCCCCTGGGGCACCATTCCATCCACTGGCACTAATTATGGGGTACTATTCTCCCCACAGACACCAGTGATTGGGAACCATTCCTTCCACAAACACCAATGATGGGGTAGCATTGACTGCATTTCACTTTAAAGCTGTGGTCTCCAAACTGCGGCCTATGCTTGCCTTTATCTGGCCCATAGGGCTCTATTCCTCTTACTGATACAAGGTATTATTCCTTCCACTGACATCAATGATGGGGTATTATGCCTCCTGCAGACACCAATGATGGGACCCCATTCCTCCCACAGATACCAATGATGGGGTAGCATTCCTCCCACAGATACCAGTGATGGGACAAAATTCCTCCCACAGACACCAATGATGGGAAACTATTCCTCTCACAGACACGAATATTGGGGTAGCATTCCTTCCACAGACACCAATGGATTACCATTCCTCCCACTGACACCAATGATGGGACCCCATTCCGCCTACAGATACCAATGATGGGGTAGCATTCCTCCCACAGATACCAGTGATGGGACAAAATTCCTCCCACAGACACCAATGATGGGAAACTATTCTTCCCACAGACACGAATATTGGGGTAGCATTCCTTCCACAGACACCAATGGATTACCATTCCTCCCACTGACACCAATGATGGGGCACTATTTTTCCCACAGATATTAATGAGGGGGCACTGTTCCTCTCACAGACATCAGTGATGAAGCACTATTCCCCCCTTGAATTCCACCAATGGGGCACCATTTCTTCTACTGATACCAACAATGGAGCATTATTCCGCCAACTGATAATATAAATGGGACACTATTCCTCTCACTAAAACTGATGATGGGACACTTACTCCCACTGGCCAAAGTCTGATCCCCCCTTCAAGCCTGAAGAACAGAAAACTGGCCCATGATCTACAGAGATGGCAGTAGTTGCTTAATAAAATGGGACCAGACCTCTCACATGGTTAAGCCCCATTGTTGAGCAGTTTTACCAGCCAAAAAAATTGCATTTTGTTACAACCATGTCTGGCAGGATAGGAGACCTGATTTTTCTCTGCTGAAATTAACATATAGGCTTACCAACTTTGTTGAAAAACATCTGCCTTCTGTGCTTTCTACAGCGCACCCAGAAAAAAATTAAGGCTGTACACACTTGCATAATAACATCCCACAGATTTGAAAAGGACATGCCCTTAGTGAAGTAGTGTACAGGTGGGGCAGTCTGGCTCTAGTTATGTATCAGTTCTGCTGCAAGCACCAAGGGAGGCTGCAGCTCCTGGACGAGGTAAGTATGAACCGGTGAAGGGGGGTGGGGGGAAAGTGACACAGAATAGTATATTGAGGGGTTAGGGAGGAGGGAAGGAGATATTTATCAACATCAAGAAGTCATTGTTAAAGGATGTTTATTTCTTGCAGCTTTGGGTGCCATTAAAAATAACCGTCCAGATGGGTTTTCCGCAACTCGCTTTGCAACAGGTTCTCCAAACATAAATCATAAATTTTGAGTAGACATCAGAAATATTTTTTACAATATGCCAGTATACATGTAAAGGAAAGAAATAAGCACAGATTAAGGTTCTTACAATGAAGCCATTTTGTCCTAAAGAGCCATCTTACATATATGCAGCTTCTCGGAGGGTGGCTTCTAACGCAGAGAGGCCGCATATATGCGCCACGATGTAAACAATTGTATGTGCTAAGAGCACATGCCCTGCACACTCCTAGCACAGTTACCATCGGGAACCAGAAAGCTCCTACTTGCAATCAGGTGCCAACCGATCATGTGACTGCTGTGACCGCTAATCACAGTGATCACATTATCAGAATGCCCGATTCTGCCTTCCAGTATTTATAACCTCTTAATGGCCCAGGAGGTTCTGGTGGGAAGTGGTTAAATTAAGTAACACTTACAAGTCGTATCTCTTCTAATGCCTGTGACTAGGAGAAGCAGAAGACTGATACATTCATCTCTATTTGCCACTCTCCTATCAGCTTGTCCTTTATTAGCACCTGAGAATAGGGGCACACATGGCTCCTTTGTGCTACTTCTTCCAATCTGAGGTTTACTGTACAGGGGGTTGAAAGAGACTGATACCAGGGCAGAATGTGGAACGTACACTAATTGCATTTGGAAATATACATTTAATGATGTATTAATAAATATACGTCTGCAATAAAATGTGCCTATTAAAACTTTGTGAAGTTCAGATTTAAGGGAAGATACTTAGGTGTCCTGTGGATTTAAGGAATGCATTTTCTACTGAGTTTCCAAACCTTTCAGCTTTTGCAGCCATTGTGGTGGAATCTAGCTCTCTTCTTGTACTTATTCTACCTTCTCACAATGGGTAAAGCAATACTCACACTACACTGATGGGGGTAGCAGGATTGTTATTGCCAGTAGAGGGATATTCTAACACAGCCATTGAAAAATATAAGAATCAGGTGGATGAGGGAATTCCCCAGCATGCACACATTACATGTAATCATAGTATAGTAAGCAATACCATCTAGTGCTGCCCTAATGTAGTTGTTGTCTGCACCCAGGCTGTCTTTAGGTAGCGGTAGGCTGAAGTAGCTTTACAATGCAAGAATGTCTGAAGCTGTGAATGTATGTTAATAAACTTAAAGCAGAACTCAACTTTATCTGAGCACCACAAATCAAAAAACGTATTCAATTATTTTTCAATATTCAAAACAAACTCACCATCCATTCATGTCTCCATTTCTTATTTTATGGAGAAATCACTTTGAACCCACCCTCCCATAGCATTTTTAGCCATGGCCATCTTGACTAAGGTCAGGTGTTTCATGTAGCATTTACTTCCTGGAATCCATCTGCAGTTAGCTCAGATAGGCAGACAAGAGGATGTGCTTAGCTGAGAAAGCCTCTCCTCCACTCCTCCAGATGAAAGAAAAGAAAATGCCACGGAAGACTCCTGGGATGTATGACATCATGTAGGCCTAGGCCAGAAACTAGGAAGCAATTGAAGAAATGAAAAAACTATTTAAACAAGTATAATATACCTTCCTATCAATTTACTAATGCTAGCAACATAAGAATTAAAAATAGTTGACTACTGATTGAGAGGGTTTAGTCCTGCTTTATTGTGGAGCCTAATGTGAATATGGCATCTTGGGCCAAACATCCTACAAATGACAGACCAATACAATGTGCATAGTTTATTTAGGTTGCAGAATAAGATTGCCCACTATGGGGTCTAAGATAACTGCCACAGTGGTTTTCTCCCAAGTAAAATACTTGTCTTATACAGTTGCAAGAAAAAGTATGTGAACCCCTTGGGATTACGTGGAGTTTTGCATGAATTGGGCATAAAATGTGCTCTGAACATCATCTAAGTCACAACAATAGAAGAACACAGTCTGCTGAACATAATACTACACAAACATTAGATGTTGCCATGGTTTAATTGCACATAACATGTAAACTTTCACAGTGCAGGGAGGAAAAAGTATGTGAGGCCCTAGCTTAATGACTTCTCCCAGAGCTAATTGGAGCCAGGAGTGAGCCAACCTTGACTCCAATCAGTGTGATGATATTGGATGTGTTGCTGACAGCTGTCCTGCCCTTAAAAAACACACACCTGTTTTGGGTTTACTGGTTTCAAGAAGCACTGTCTGATGTGAACTATGCCTCGCAGAAAAGAGCTCTCAGAAGACCTACGATCAAGAATTGTTGACTTGCATGAAGCTGGAAAGGGTTACAAAAGTATCTCCAAAAGCCTTGATGTTCATGTATCCACTGTAAGACAGACTGTCTACAAATGGAGAAAGTTTAGCACTGTTGCTACTCTCCCTAGGCGTGGTCGTCCTGTAAAAATGACTGCAAGAGCACAGCGCAGAATGCTGCATGAGGTAAAGAAGAATCCCAGAGTGTTAGCTAAAGACCTACAGAAATCTCTGGCACATGCTAACATTTTTGTTGACACATCTACAATAAGGAAAACATTGAACAAGAATGGAGTACATGGGAGGACACCACGGAGGAAGCCATTGCTTTCCAAAAAGAATATTGCAGCACGTTTGAAGTTTGCAAAAGAGCACCTGGATGTTCCACAGCACTACTGGCAAAATATACTGTGGACAGATGAAACCAAGATTGAGTTGTTTGGGAAGAACACACAACACTATGTGTGGAGAAAAAAAGGCACAGCACACCAACATCAAAACCTCATCCCCACTGTAAAACATGGCGGAGGGAGCATCATGGTTTGGGGCTGCTTTGCTGCCTCAGGGCCTGGACGGATTGTTGTCATTGATGGGAAAATGAATTCCAGAGTTTATCAAGACATTTTGCAGGAAAACGTATCTGTCCGCCAACTGAAGCTCCGCAGTGGATGGGTGATGCAACAGGACAATGACCCAAAGCATACAAGTAATTCAACAAAACAATGGCTGCAACAGCACAGAATACGCCTTCTGGAGTGGCCCAGTCAGAGTCCTGACCTCAACCCGATTGAAATGCTGTGGCATGACCTTAAGAGAGCGATTCACACCAGACATCCCAAGAATATTGCTACACTGAAACAGTTTTGTGAAGAGGAGTGGTCCAAAATTACTCCAGATCGTTGTGCAGGTCTGATCTGCAACTACAGGAAACGTTTGGTTGAGGTTATTGCTGCCAAAGGAGGGTCAACCAGTTATTAAGTCCAAAGGTTCGCATACTTTTTCCTCCCTGCACTGTGAATGTTTACATGTTATGTGCAATTAAACCATGGCAACATCTAATGTTTGTGTAGTATTATGTTCAGCAGACTGTGTTCTATTGTTGTGACTTAGATGACGTTCAGAGCACATTTTATGCCCAATTCATGCAAAACTCCACGTAATCCCAAGGGGTTCACATACTTTTTCTTGCAACTGTATTTGGTAAAAGAATGCACAAGGGATTTTACTAAATGCAAATACGCTGCTCACTTTGCAAGGGAATTTTCCCCAGGGCTTAGTGAATGTAATGGAACTTCACTTTGCAAAGAATTCCAAATCACATGCAAGGAGAGTAAAATAAAACTGCATTTTTGCTTGGACATGGTTGGATGATGTAAGTCAGCAGAGCATCACCTCGTTCACATATTCCCTTGCAAAGTGCAACTTCCTTTGCAAAGTGTACAGCTTATTTTCTTTTAGTAAATCAATTTATGTCAAATCTTCTCTAGCTGTATGAAAAGTAAGTGCAGAGCGCAATCATAAATCCAATCAATTCCAAATGAATACCGGATTTTTGTCATTTTCTCTGTGCCATTGTGATATAAATTTGCAATCTATGCTTTTCTGCTATTCCCATTCTGATCTTTATATGATGTGACATAAGCTGTGTACTTTCATGGTTTACTAATATAGTATACTGAAAGAAGATGTTTCTATTAATATCCCTAATGCAGAAAGAAGGTTTGCTAGTTCTAACAAAGTTTCCAATACTTTTTTCTATCTAAGCATTTGAGGAGTGTAAAACTTTCCCGTAGTACACTTGTGGATGGCCCATACCCCAAGGCTGCATTAAGATCCTGCTGATCAGCACAGGCTGACATGCTGCATTTAGCACTCTGCTGATTCCCTTCACAGAGATTTGGGAACATTGCCAGTGCCCTCGTTTCTGAGTGGTCCACATCTTCTTTTGTCACTCAGACAATATTTAGAATGACTGATTGTCACTGAGAATAAAAAGAAACGTATCCTAAGGGAACTACAATGGCTAGAATTATAAAAAGGATCTTGATTTTATGTTACTTATAGTACATTTCCACTATATTTTATTTATTCATGACACCATGATTCTGTTTCACTTGACCCTTAAAGCTGTAGGAGACAAAAATCTACTCTTTCAGTTGGGCCCCCTACAGTGCAAGGGTTGAATGCGTGTTTAGTTTACCCTTGCATTGCCACCCATCCACCCCTGCTGCATTGCCAGGGTTAAAGTGTTAGTTCAGCGTTACAGAAAAAAAGTTGAACTAACACCATACACCCCCTTTCCTTCCCAGTCACAGCTCTATGATGTGCAAACCCTTTAAGTGCTTGTTCTACCCCTGCATTGGGCCCACTAACTGAAAGGGGTAATGAGAAAGAAGTCTGGGAAAATGTTTTTTTTTCATGCAGTAGGGCCTGTGCTCACAGCTCATGGGTTCACTGCTCATTTCTCCTTGGGGGATCGGAGAGCCAAGATATACTCACCTAATCATCCCATCCTCCCAGTGCAAGACTGGTACCTTCAGCTCCTGCCCCCCTTCCTCCCCCTTGGTCTAGTGGCCTTGTGTAATGGACTGTTTCTGTCATCATTATGCCCATAGACCAGATCTGGACATGAAAACATTAGGAACAAGCCACCGCTGGAGCACTATTTTCCAGAGGATCGAAGGCTCTGTGTTCACCCCTAGAAAAAACAAGCAGTTAACCCATACAGTGCGGGCAAAGACCCATTACATTGGGAAAAACATTGCTTGGAGTTGGGGTGCCAAAATTAGGGGCCTCAAGGCTGTCCATAATTTTAAAAGGGCACCCTATTCTAAAATGTGAAAAACTATTCTAATAGTTTTATATAACGCAGCAACATCCACACATGTAGGACACCCAACATTAGAGGTGATTTATTCTTCCAAAGCAAATACACTTTTGCACACTGGTACTGAGTAGTATTGCAATGTTTTTCTTCTTCCTTAGTTTTTCTCCACCACTGAGCTAATGTGATCCCAACACTGATGGAGAGGGGCAGGGGAGGGTCAAACTAGGATGCTGTGCAGGCAGCTGACATCCTTATCAACTGATGATGTCATTGGTTGTCAGGATGCCAGCGGATAGAAGGTCCTAATGGTGCACAATAAAAACCTGAGGCTTTTTGTAACTAAAAGGCAGGCTTGTGCCAGTTACTAGCAATTTTTAGAAATTTTGCAAGGGCACCCCTGAAGAAACCTCAAGGCAACCTACGCTGCATGCCTACACAAGGGCCTAGAATACATTTTAAAGGATAAGTTCACCTTTTGTATCATGCTACATGTCACACCCATATTCAGGGTGTAACATGTAACATGTTACAAATGGACCGGACACCGCTGCCCCCCGCTAGCTGTCACAATTTAATAAATCGTGGCTGTGTGGGGCTTCCCCTGCCCGGCAGTGTCACTTATTCACAGTATTCTGTGAATGATAACACTGCAAGTTCCAACAGCCTTTGTTGCTGTCAGCTTGTAGTTCTCAATGAATGAGTGCTATGAAGTTGAGGCATGGTAGTTCATTGAGTCTTCCTGTCAGTAAGTATATGCTTGCCCGTATGGGATATACAGGCACACAGATACACTGACAGGTCTGCAGGAGATCTGCAGGGTACTGGAAATCCAGGAATGTTTCCGGAAGTGACACAGCTGTCTAAAAAAGTGCCATTCCAGGAATTAAATTGTCATTTGCCTCATAATTAGCCTTTTCTTCTATTTTAAAGGATCCAAGACCATATACCACTTGGTGGCCATTGGGTATAGGGAACATTTTAAGAATAGAAATAGTTAGGGATTTTTTTCCAGTTTAAGAATAAATCAAGTAACTTTTCAAAACTAAGGCGCAATCTCTAAAGCCTTCCCAAACATACTTCTCTCTCTTTCTGGCACAATCTTGTGCATTGAATCAACAGTAAATTGAACTGGCAATGTTCACTGTCATCACTGCCGTATATATTATTTCCACTAGGTGGTTACATTACGTGTCATAACTTTGTTGTAAACATCTACATTTGGAGACTGGCCATACTTTAATTGCAATAAACTGTGCTTCAAGTAAAGCTAAAGCACGGAAAAGCTAATGATCTTGATAGGCCCAGAATAATTAAAATACTGTGAAATGATGTAGAAGTGATTTACCTTCTCCTAGTCATTCTTACAAATGTTCCTGCAAATTAGTGATATGTTTTATCGCAGCATGTCTCTGGGGCGACACTTGCAGCTTCCCATAATAGACTAGTAGAAGTAAACTTGTTTCTTGTACTGGCCCAAAGGGCGGACACAGCAGGCAGTTGTAAATGTATCTGGACTGGGTCCAGAACATGTTAGTTTTCCATCTGTTACATTTGACTTTTTTTTTTGTTGTATATTTTTTTCCGGTCGCCTGAAAAAGCACATCTTGGTGTCATATGGTACAGTGAATGAACCAATTGTTATAGACAGAAGCTGAGTGTGAAGAAGGAAAAGCACACACAATAACAATCTATCCAAATAAACCGTGTATTATGACAAATGTCATTATTTTCATCTAACGTCTGTACAAGTGTAGTCAGAAGAATGTCACAGTTAAAATTATACATTTAGTAAGTCATTGAAATCATGTAAAAAAGAAAAAATGGGGATTTCCTTTATAACAGATGGTCTGTTGATTTAAACATACCAATGACAAAGGAGCATTTTGATGTCCATTAACTTTATCGTAGAAGGAAAAACTAAATCCAATAATGCCCAAAGTAAATGTTGTTCTCAGAAGTAGCTCCAAATCTTATAGTAAACATTATTAACCAAAATGTATAGTTATATTGCCTTTGTTCTCCAGTACTGATCTCATTGGGTTTTTTTTTTACTACAGTAAGTAGTGTAGTCAGTACTTTAGTATAATTGATATTTAACACAGCACCCACAGGTAAGCAAAAGGAATTTTTAACACTTCGATCAGCTCAAGAACGGTCTAGGTTTTAGGTTTTTTTTTTTTTTTAGTGGTTATTTTGGGATGTAGAACTTGCATAGAAGTTGGGGTATATGGGATACCCAGAAATGAAGAACTGAAAATATTGAACAGCAATTGAGGATTTTCTAATGTCTCTGGCTACTCTAATCCAAACTGTAGAACTGAGCTGCAACAGTGGGAGTGATAGCACAACAATAGCAAAGCAATAAAGTTCCAAGACAAAAGTACATTGAAGAGACAGTCCTGGTCCTTGGCATGTGAGGTACTGTACTTAACTTTCCTCTCTTTTCTTTAGGTGTATGGCTGCTTAGTCACTCAGTCCACTTTTTGAAGGCTTCCCAAGATCCAGAATGGCTTCTGTCCTGGCCTTTCTACTGAGCAGGCTGTACTGGTTTTGCTTGGGGTCTACTGAGACTGGGTGATGTCCTGAGGCTTCCTCTTCTCTTCTCTTCTCTCCTCTCTTCTCTTCTCTCTATTCTTGTCCCAGAAGGACAGAGCCCCCAACACAGGGGTTCCTTCCAAATGACTGTACACTGGACTCTGCTCCCAGACCACCAGACTTCTAAGTATTCATGGGTTGTTCTGGGCCTACCTCCCCAGGGATTGGTGGAAACTGCATAAATATTCAATCTGCAGTGTCTGTCCCTCCATCCACTATGTTCTGGAAATATCCAGAGAATTCCAGAAGAAAGTGGGAGGTAACAGAGCCACTGCCTACAGGGGAGCTAAACTAAATTTACCCACTCTAGCAAACTAGGAGGGTGCTACATATGTTTATTTCTATCTTTACTATATTGTGATAATAAACTTATGTGAAATAACTGTATTTCTGATGATGAATAAAAACTGTAACTGAAATAAATATACCTGTAAAAGACACCAATTTGCCTTTGCTGCCTTTAGGCATAGGATTACTATGTCTAATAGTGCATCCAACTGTGCTTCTTATTAATTGTACTAAATCTTCTAAAATGTGTCTTGTTTGAACCTCAGGGGTGAACTGGAATTGGTTCTTGGCATCTTGCACTTAAAATATAGGATTTCTAGTTTCTAAAAAAGTTTAACAAAATAACATGTTAAGTTGGTAAGTTATTAGCACAGCTAGCAGTTGACATTTATTGCCACCGTACAAGGAACCAAACTGGTTTCCTACTTTGTACCAATCATCAGTGCTATTCCAGTGCTTTTTCTATGGAGCCAGCTGATAAACATATACTTTTGTTGTATGTTCCACAAATATTTAAATGGTAACTCCACTTTTGTGGGGATAAATAACAAATACAAAATAAAGCATGTACAATTGCTATATTGCTAAATTTAATTTAATGTTATTAAAAGATACATTTCCTTTTCAATCTGCAAAGATATGTAATTTTCTGTAAATTTCAATGCAATATGTCAACCTGGAGGCACTCTTGCTGTACAGAAGTCCACCAGAAATGTTATTTCCTGTTTGTGTGATTGGCATAATAGTTTTCCCAGAAGTCTGCACTAGGATACAAGTCAAATTTAAAGCATCATCAACAACAAAAATGTCATTGTTGGTGATATTCTCCCTAAGGGTTAATCACTTCTAAAGTGATGTCGATCCTGCAACTTTTCTCATTACAAGTCTGCAAGTTCATCAGCTGATTAATATTGAAAAAGTTACTCACATTCAAATTCATTTTGTACATTAGACATGACACAACAATTAACAGGAACAGGTAAGCATTTGCAAAAAAAACACATTAAAACCCTATCAATATACATTGATCACTCAGAGGGGATTTTTGTTTTCTCAAAAATTGAAGGTATTCATATTCAACCACTAGTTTTCATCCCATATCATGCATTATTATAATATTGACATCATGGTGTCTACAGCATCAATGAACGTTGCCCCATGCAACTACCCTTAAATAAAAAAACATTTCATTGGGGTTTGAGTACTCTATCATGGGACCCATATGATCATGAGCACGAGAAAGGGTCTTCCGACCACCTGACCATTTACTCCTCTGTATGATTTTCCTATACCCAACAAGTGGGTATCATTATATCAAGTAGATGTTTCTACTTGCAGGCAATGCTAACTGTACTTGTCAATTGCCCTTTATTATGCTAACAACAGCCACCCCCCCCCCCAAAAGAAAATATATAAAAATGACCAGAATGGTCTCTGTGGTAAAGAAGCACCAGATGACCATGGCCCATCTGCTCATCAGAGCTTGCATCATGAAAGCATTACATCTCTATAAAATAAATTATCTGCCTAACACTATATATTCTAAATGGAACATTTTAATAGTAAGGGGGCCTCCCTCATTAAAGGTGCAATCCTTCCTCTTTGGGCATTATCCAATGCTGTCTCTGATATTCATGGAACATGGAGGAGTTCCTTTTTAGTTGCTAAATAGGCTCAGGTCCCAAAACATCTTGCCATCTGCTTTCCACAAAACACAGACCATGTATGGGAAGTGGTCTCAGTTTACAACTTTTTCTTTTCCAGTGCTGATCCAGCATGCAATAGGGAAAATACCTTGTGTTGTAAATGCAACCTCTTTTAAAGGATACACTTACCAAGTCTATCAGAACACTCAAAACCAAGGCCTTGCTAAACCAAGGTAAAACTCTTATGAATCCAACTATACATACCTTAACAGGCAATTAGTCAGTCCAAAAAAAGTAATTAATTAGTGAAATAATGACAATTGTTTCTTTGTCAAGACAGAAATATAATGAGCTAAAACACCATTCAACAAATGTTAGAATAAGAGTAGGCCTTGATTTTAGTTGTTTATTGGTGAAATTAAATACAGGTATGGAAATTACAAATTATAAATTTTTTTTTTAATTAAATATATTGCGATAGTATAAAGAAAAAAGTTGATCAGCAAAGAGTAATCTACAGCAATCAAATTAATTTTATTTTGTTGAATTCACACCTATAATGCATTTTATAAGAAAACTGCAGCATCTAAGTCACCGTCTAGATACCAGATGTGCCAAACATAAACCAAAAACCTCATATAGATGCAAATTACACATTAGTTATTCATATATATGTAAATGGAAATGGAAATAAAGTGCCAATATTGTAACCAATTCATAAAGTGCAATTTCATAAACCATAAATAAGTGTAAACAGTCAATGCATCATCATAATAAATAAATAAAAAGTCCCAATTCAACATACAGAAACAAGGTGCCACCAAAGGAAAATTGTGCCACAGGACCACTTCACCAAAGGGTTGATAGGCTCTTTACCGAATGAATAGATCCCACATGGAGATCATTTAGTGCCTTGCTGCCTTGCAGCTCTATATGCTCTGGTCAACCAGTAAAACACCTTCCCAATCCTGGATGTGAACATTCAGTACACAATATTAAAACACAGAAGGGACTTATTGAGCAAAGACACTTACATTGTAAATGGACACCATTACATAGCATAGAACAAGCACCGCCAGAGTCTCATACTGGCATGCAGAATGACAACACATGTGCGGCCCCAACCAACGCATTTCTCCGTAACAAGCATCATCAGGGGATTGAGGCCTGGCTGGGAGTTTTGGTAGCTGTGATGTCACCCATAACCTCCCATAGCTCAGTCATTGCTGGTCCTCCCTCCTCTCCCCTAAAGCAGCCTCTCACTGAGACAGGTGAGCTGGATCATGTGCCTGGACCAAAGCTGATTAAATATACGCTGCTCAAAAAAATTTCTCCTAGATCTGGACCAGGGCATCACTGAGCTCCTGGACAGTCTGAGGTACAACTTGGCATCATCGGATGGACCAAAACATGATATCCAAGAGGTGTTCTATTGGATTTAGGTCAGGCGAGTGCGGGGGCCAATCAATGGTATCAGTTCCTTCATCCTCCAGGAACTGCCTACATACTCTCAACATATGAGGCCGGGCATTGTCGTGCAACAGGAGGAACCCAGGACCCACTGCACCAGTGTAGGGTTTGACAATGGGTCCAAGGATTTCATCCCAATACCTAATGGCAGTCGGGGTTCCATTGTCTACCCTGTGGAGGTCTGTACATCCCTCCATGGATATGCCTCCCCAGACCATCACTGACCCACCCACCAAAACGGTCATGTTGAAAGATGTTACAGGCAACATAACGTTCTCCAAGGCTTCTCTAGGGTGAACCTGCTCTCATCTGTGAAAAGCACAGGGTGACAGTGGTGCACCTGCCAATTCTGGTGTTCAATGACAAATACAAATCGAGCTCTATGGTCAGTGAGCACAGGTCCCACTAGAGGATGTCGGACCCTCAGGCCACCCTCATGAAGTCTGTTTCTGATTGTTTGGTCAGAGACATTCACACCAGTGACCTGCTGGAGGTCATTTTGTAGGGCTCTAGCAGTGCGCATCCTGTTCCTCCTTGCACAGAGGAGCAGATACCAGTCCTGCTGATGGGTTAAGGACCTTCTGTGGCCCTGTCCAACTCTCCTAGAGTAACTGTCTGTCTCCTGGAATCTCTTCCATGCTCTTGAGACTGTGCTGAGAGACACAGCAAAGCTTCTGGCAATGGCACGTATTGATGTGCCATCCTGGAGGAGTTGGACTGCCTGTGCAACCTCTGTAAGGTCCAGGTATTGCTTATGATAGCATTAGTGATGCTGACCCTAGCCAAATGAAAAACTAGTTAAAAACAGTCAGAAACAGATGAGTAGGGAAATAAATGTCAGTGGGCTCCACCTGTAATACCATTCCTGTTTTGGGGGTCATCTCATTGTTGCACATCTAATGCACCTTTTGTTAATTTCATTACCACCAAAGCAGCTGAAACTGATTAACAACCCCCTCTGCTACTTACCTGACCAGATAGATATCCCAAGAGTTTAATTGATTTAATGCTATACTCTGATTAAAAAGTGTTCCTTTAATTATTTTGAGCAGTGTAGGTAAGTACACACATCTTTTTTATACAGGTTAGATAGGATAGCTAGAAGAAGAGGGGGAAACATTTTAACAATTATTAGACTTAGACTTTTCCTCCACTTTAAAGTGGTTGTAAAGGGTCAAGGTTTTTTCAAGCTTCATGCATTCTATGCATGAAGGTAAAAACCCTTCTGTGTGCAGCAGCACCCCAGCCCCTCAAAACGTACTTGAGCCTCATATCGGCACAAGAGACACGGCTCTCCAGGGTATCTCCCGCCTCATTGGCTAAGGCAGTAGCCATTGGCTGCTGCTACTGTCTATCACAGCCAGTGAGCCAATGAAGAGAGAATGGGGGTGGGGCCAAGCCATGATCCATGTGTGAATAGACACACAGAGCAACAACTCCGGAGCAAGCCTGCTCGGGTGTCCCTTTAGCAAGCTGCTTGCAATGGACACACTAGTCAGGAGTCAGGGCCCTGGTTCCCCAGCAGGGGACCCGAGAAGAGGAGTATCGGGGCTGTTCTGTTATTTAACCTCCCTGGTGGTCTAATCATTATTTTTGAATGTCAAAGTGGTACATTGTTTTGAATGGAAATTTGTTGTTTTATATTGTAGGCCTATAATTCTTAGGAATAACTCACTTAAATCTGTCCAAACAAGAGTCTAGTAAACATCCCGGGTATGATAAAGTTTGAAATACGAAATCATAAATTATAATATAATAAATAAGTATACAAAATAATAATATAATAATAAATTTAATTCAATAATGTAATCAAACCAAAAACACTGCAATTTGAAACAGAACAAGTTCGCACATCACTGAGTTCAGTCGCAGAATCGTTTTTAGTGTCTGATGACAAATTTCCCCACAAATCATTATTGCTCAATTCTACAAGCGATTCTAATTCACTATTGCTGTTTTCTAGCTGATCTAAAACCGCTTTTGACATAAAAGGGACATTTTTGGATGCCATGGACGTTCTCAAGTTTCCAGGCAGAAAGAACAGTAAAAATGCAGGCAGGGCACAGGACAAAGCATTAGAGATAAAATTTAGATGAAATGGTTTGATACAGTAATGTACTACTAACAGATTACAATGTATTGTGTGTATGTCATATTGTTACTTTTTTGAATCTCTAGCCGATTCTGCCCCCCTGCGTCCCGATGCTCGCAGGGAACAGAACCCGGAAGAAGGATGCCAGCATGGCCGGAGGACACAGCGGGAGGACATCGCGGGATCACAGGTCAAGGTAAGGATCGAGGGATCTCAGGACAAGCGCTACAGTGTAATCCCGAGTGTGGCTCGGGTTTACCGCTTTTGGTACTGTAAATTAACCCCGAGTCACACTCGGGATTACCGCTAGGAAGGTTAAACAAAAGACATAACCACTTTAGTACCATGCTGTAGTGGAAAGACAGCTACAGCATGGCACTCTCATTCTGGGAGGTAGTCCATAGATGTCCTCCCAGAACCCCCACCCCCTGGAGTGCGCATTGGGCACGATCTGTGATCACAGTGCCCATCAATGCACATCAGTGCAACCTCATCAGTGCTCATCAGTGCAACCTCATCAGTGCTCATCAGAGCAGCCTTATCAGTGCCCATCAGTGCAGCCTCATCAGTGCAGCCTCATTAGTGTTCATCAGTGCAGCCTTATCAGTGCCCATCAGTGCAGCCTCATCAGTGCAGCCTCATTAGTGTTCATCAGTGCAGCCTTATCAGTGCCCATCAGTGCAACCTATCAGTGCTCATCAGTGCAGCCTTGTTAGTGCTCATCAGTGCAGCCTTATCAGTGCCTATCAGTGCAGCCTCATAAGTGCCCTCAGTGCAGCCTATCAGTTCTCATCAGTGCAACCTCATCAGTGCACATCAGTGGAGAAGAAAAATTACTTATTTGCAAAATTTTATATTAGAAACTAAGAAAATCATTTTTTCCCCAAAATTTCCCATCATTTTTCATTTGTTTAGCAGAAAATTAAAAAAAAACTCAACGGTGATTAAATACCACCAAAAGAAAGCTCGATCTATAAAAAAAGGCTACAAATTTTATTTGGGTACAGTGTTGCATGATCGGGCAGTTGTTCTTCAAAGTTCGTCAGCACTGAAAGCTGAAATTGGCCTGGGCAGAAAGGGGGTGAAAGTGTCCGGTAGGGGAGTGGGTAATGCAGGTGTATCTTCCTGATGCCTGAGCTTTAAATTACAGTGATTTATTAACCTCTAAAGAATGTTTTTGTGAATATCACTTTGACTGCATTAGAAATAAAACCCTATGTCCTATAAGCATGCAAGAAGTCATAACTATATTTGATACAGTACATAAGGGGTTAAATATCCTTGATATTCTAGACTTGTCGGTCTATGTCGATACACAGTAGGAAAAGAAGATATTTTGGCAGATCGATCTAATTATGTTTACCGAGACCTGTATTCTATTGAGGTTAAATATTTATCCGGTACATGTGCAAGCCTCTAACAAAGATAAATCCTCTTCCAACACATCTTGTTACTTCATGTCTTTTAAAAACTTTGCTTTAAAAACTCCCACTTCTGGCACTAAGTCCAAGGCCAGCCAAGAGCACCTTTCATTATATATGTCAATGCCTGTATATCAGATTAATTTTTGTTGCTTTTTTCTTGCATAATAAAGTGCCTTGTTTTCTTTTTGTAAATAAAATGGAAAGGACAGGACATGACTAAGTTACTGCACAAGTACATTACTGCATAAGTAATCACACCAAACATTTCCTCCAATTCATTTATCATTCACGGTACATTTTTTTTTATACCAGAATAAAAGTTAAAGTGAGCAACTCATTAAAAGTAAAGCAACACATACAATGTCCTTTAATGACCCACTGGGTACTAGACATATTGACCTTCCAAACATTGGTTTGGAAAAAGGATGAAAAATGGAGACTGAGCCCGGCTCCTTGAGGTCTCTCTCCATTATAATTAAAGGTTAGGGTTAGATTTCATATATTGCAATCACAGGTTGAAAGTGTTATGTCTGAAAGACTTTCATTATTGCGCACTTAAATGTAACATTTTTCTCCCTTAATGAAAGGACAGGATTCAGAATTTGATGAGCTGCTGCTCATTACTCTAGAATATTTATTGTCATTATCTCATGAAGATAGTCAGATGAAATGTAATCAGCGCGTAGCATCCGCACGTAGATGAGCTTGATTGAATGATGCAAGATAAAATATATTAAACGGGAGCAATATGTGTCATGACACATATCAAGTGAACCTGTCATTATCAGTTAATGTAATGGGATTTGGTAACAGATAACCGCTATCTTCAGTATAATACTTTACCTTTTTTTTCAAATACGCCTTGGGGGATCTAAAGGTTATCTACAGATCTATTTTAGTATTCTGGTAAATTGTTAAAGATAAGAGTCTATTAAAAGGTAAATGAACCCTTGACACACCTGCTTAGCTTTACCATAGCCAGGCAAATCAAACAAATTGGGAAAAGTAACCTTTCACATGTTTTCTCGCTCCTGCTGCCCCAAGAGTTGTAGGGATCTATCGCTTCACATATCCTGACTTTTCTCTAATAAAGCCACCTGCGGACACAAGATTCTTGGCATACTCTAAAAAAAAAGTACTCACCATCCCTATAATACAGTACGTTTTCTGCTAGCTTAAAATCATTTGTTATAATAAAGTAGAATACGAGGGCTGTACTGCAAAAGTGGGCATATCTTTTTTATTACACTTTGGAAGAACCTTTTTGGAATGGCATTATAAAGGCACAAGCTGTACAAACGTTGTACAAAATTTACAAGATATTGCATGTATAAAAACAAACACAAATAGACAAATAAGCAGCTTAACATATGAGGAAAAAGGAGGGGGCTCAATGATGTGGCCCCCCTTCTGCATGCAATATCTTTTAATTTTTTTTCCACTAAAGCTATTAGGATTGATTTTAATATTTTAATATACGTGTATGCAGCTTGTGCCTTTATAGTTCCATTCCAAGAGGGTTCTTCCATAGTGTAGCTATTTAGGGATGATGGCACCTTCAGACACCACACCTTACTCTCTCCCTATCTTTTTTATTAATGAATATGTAAACTTAGCATTTCATATTCCTGATATGTGCATGATGTACCTCCTAGATTGTAAGCTCCAAAGAGCAGGGCCCTCGATTCCCTCATGTTTTGCATTGTATTGGTATTGTTCTGTCACATGTTCTGTCCCCCTTTGTAATGTACAGCACTGAGCGAACTATTGGCGCTTTATAAATACTGTATAATAATGTGCTGGTATAAAAAGTCTCCTGTTCTCTTTGTATTGCTTCATTTGTGAAATATCTGGTGTTCCTGCCAGTCCCTCTGTTTCCTATTAAAAAATGACCACACTAGTCATTAGAGCACAGCATGGTCAGCTTAATGGCTGTGCTGGGAACTCATCCTGCTCTCCTCCAGTGATATGGCTTGTGCTGACACACTCCCCTACACAGTCATTCACTGGGAATATCAGTGTACTTCTGTTGCTCCTCCCCCCAGCTTTCTAAGCTCCTTTAGGGCTCATGTGCACTTTAGCTGATAAACTCACGTTTAGGTGCTTTCTGCGTTTTTTTCAGCAGCCCCTGAACTCTCCCTAATGTGTTCCTATGTGTCCATGTACACTATGTCATTTACAGTCGTTTACAGGCAGTTGAGTTTACAGTCATTTTTTTAACGCACCAAACTTGCGTTCAGGAGTAGATTTTATCAGCATTTCAAATGCCAAATGCTTGTAAACGTGTGTAAACACGATTAAGAACATTTATAAGTGTTTGCGTTTATAAGCGTTTTTTAACTGTTCCATATCCAGATGCTGTCCAGAGCCTTTTTTCATCATCAGAAATGTATGCAAAGAGTTTTCCATGTATTCAAATGGACCCGATACACCAGCGCAGTCAGTTCCAGGTTTTGCATGAAGGAAATAATGGTAGAACGTGCTGCATTATGCGCATGATGGGATCCATAGTGAATACAACCAGAAAAGACAGGTCATCTCTACACATACTGCTCTCTCTGCTTCTGCTCTCTCTAGTCCTCTCAAAATGTCTGAAATAGCTAATGTTTTTACTCTTTTTCAGTGCATTCTGGGCATTTTGGAAGGTCTCCTGAGGTTATCTTAAAACAATACTTCTAAACGCAAACGCTCAGAAACACGCATAAACAAGGTATGAAAATGTAGCTAAACAGATGTTTTTAAGCTATGTTTTTCAGCAGTCAGTTCCCATCGTTCAGAAGAGTTTTCCAAATGTCCCGTTATGCAGATGAGAATATAGGGTATGTGATCACTTACTGTATATAAAATGGAAAAAAGGTATTTATAATGTTTTTTATATATACAAATGTTTTGCTTTTGAGTGGATTGTATTACAAATAATGGATTTCAAGAAAAAGCAACTTGTCATCATTCAGTTCTTGATGAAGGAAGGGAGAAGGCAGCAGTGAACTGAACTGCTGGTCATATTTTGGGAATTTTTAATTTATAGGAGGGAGGGCAGTGTTTGTATAGAAAATAAAAAAACAATTGCCTAGCAGTGATCACCAACCATTACCCTGGGAAACAACTAGGATCTTCCTTTAGATGTTGTAAAAGATACTAATAAAGTGCTATAATAAGAACTGGAGAAAGTACAGAGAAGGGCAACCAAACTGATAAGAGGTATGGAGGAGCTCAGCTATGAGGAAAGATTAGAGGAACTGAGTTTATTCTCTCTTGAGAAGAGGAGATTAAGGGGGGATATGATCAACATGTATAATACATAAGGGAGGATATGATCAACATGTACAAATTCATCAGTGGTTCATATAGTGAGCTTGGTGTTGAGTTAATCGCTTTCGGATCAATACAGAGGACAAGGGGGGCATTACTTACGCTCAAAGAAAAAGAGATTTAACCGACACATAAAGGCTTTTTCACAGTAAGAGCTGTGGAAATGTGGAATAGACTCCCTCAACAACTAGTTCTGTATAGTTTAATAGTCTGTCTTAAAAAAACAGCTGGGTGCATTCCTAAATGCACAAAATATAATTGGATACTAATATTTCAAGGTAATAACACCAGGGAACATCAGTTGTCTCCTGGAGGATTAGGAAGGAATTTTTCCCTTAAGGGAGCAAATTGATTCATGATTTATTGTTGTTTTTTTGTTTGTTTGTTTTCATTTGGATGTAGGATTGTGTTACTTTTCTATTGGTTGACCTAGATGGGCTTGTATCTTTTTTTCTAATCTGACTTACTATGTGATGCTATGTGATATTTAGTACTGCATATACAGCCTGACTGCAATTCAGTAATTGATGTGGAAGTGTCACTTGGACGTTAATAACTTGCAATACAACTGTTGTTGGTATTATATTGTAAAGAAGATGTTATTATGTTTTAAATTATATATATATATATATTTTTTTTTTTCTATAATTTGTTGACACATAGGCCATGTGCCCCAAGTCAGGAACCTTACTTCTCTTTTGTAAAAATGCATAAAGCCTTGCTATATAGTGTGGACAAAGCACTCTATGTTTGCATTATCTATTTTCCATGATTTAGAATGTAGAATTAGACCTTACAGGGATATTAACCCAACCATGGCTGGGTGCTTCACAGATTGATGATGAGTTTGGAAAACCTTGGGAAATAAAAATTGAGCAGCCCGATCTTGTCCTAAGTATGTTGAAGGATGTGAGAGTGGGGAGCAGTATTACTTGATGAGCATTACTTTGTGCCTTGGTTCTTTTTTAGAGTTACCAGTGCATAGCTCTCAACTGTTCCTGATTCATGATTTATTGTTGTTTTTTTGTTTGTTTGTTTTCATTGGATGTAGGATTGTGTTACTTTTCTTTTGGTTGACCTAGATGGGCTTGTATCTTTTTTTCTAATCTGACTTACTATGTGATGCTAAGTGATATTTAGTACTGCATAGCTCCCAACTGTTCCTGATTTTGAGGGATTGCCCCTCATCTGGAAGAAAGTCCCTCTGTCCTTCCTGCCTCCTCATCTGTCCCTCATTTTGTTCTGATCTATATAGCTGTATATAAAATGTACTATTTATCTGTCAAAAAATGTTTTACAGTGCTAAACCATTAATCCAATTTCTAAATTGCTGCAATTGTAAATTTACAAAGCCAATATAAAGGAATGGTAGTGGTCAAAAAATTACTTGAAGGTTTAACCAACAATTTTTTTTGTATACTTATCCTTTAAAGGGGCGTGACGGGGTGTGTCCTATGCCTACATACTTTTGATAATAGGTGTCCCTCGTTCCCATGTCAGAAAGTTGGGAAGTGTGCCACTAATGCAACATTCCATGTAACTTGTAAGCCATACATCTTTTCCCAGAATTTATATATAGGTTAGCAAGTTTTATTAAATCACTGCACAATGCTGACTTAATATTAACAATTTTGTACTCACAATAGGCTGTTAGAGAGGGTCTGGGAAATTTAGCTTTTTTTCTTCTCTGTAATCATTGGAGAAGTGTGTGATTATTTTTTGTCTGTCCTGGGTATCACTATCCACAGGCTCAAGTGCCTTCTAGTGGATTCTAGAATGTAGTGGGTTGGAAAATGCAGACCCTGGAGTTGAATAATTATGTAGTCTTGACCAATCCCTGGGAAGAAAATGCCCAATAGGTGGCTGAAGAGTGGATAAATAGGCTGGGCCTGGAGCAGCAGGGTTCTACTACAGGAGAAGACCCCAACCTGAAGGGCTGCACGAGTTCATAGAGATCCCATCTCAGGAAGAACTGGGGGCCTTACTATCTGAAAGGGGCAGGAGCCAATTCAAAGGGAATTCACTGAGGATATGGCCTAGAGGTTCACAGGAGAAGTGCCTGGCCAATATTGGATGGAGGCATACAAGTACTCAGGGACATTGAGAATATAGGCAGGATTGTGAGGTCCTGGTGACTATTGCTGCTTTAACCACTCCTCCTGATGATGCCCTGAATGTAACAAAACACATAGGCATAGGAACTTCCTGTTATTGCGCCACTTCCACCTTTTGGAACACACACCATCTCCTGTGGGAATCAAGGTGGGGACTGCACTATGCTAAGCATTGGCAGATAATTCAGGGTTCCAGAGCAGGCACCCATATTGTGAGTGTAACCTGAAAGGAATGATTTTCTTTTCCCCTCAGAGACCCCCGGTCTGTGGAGAGATTCCTGGTTTATCAGCAGAATTCTGGGAACACCCCTTGAACACGGGGATAACGGCAGCTTATGTTCAGAGATGTTCAAAGTTTATTAGACATTAAAAAGATTATATAGACTACAGATAATAATAAGGGAGGGGGGAGCGAGTTTCAAAACTGTAACTTGTAACTTTCCATCATGAGCTAACTACATGAAACATGACATATACATTTTTTGGTACAAATTGTTTTGGCTAACTTTCTGAAAAACAGCCAGACAAAGACATTGTCAGGGTCATGTTAGCTTCTGTTGATACATCCTTGAACAACTTAAACAGTTTCATTAAACTTCTAATATATCTGCAAAAAGCTAACTTAATACTTAAAATGGCGTACATAATACAAAATGGAAGTTATCTAGATCCTTTCAATCCCCTCTGAGATCATGAACATGATCTCAATTCTTTACATAGCCAGATAACCTTCATTTGTATTTTGCGGCTTAGTAGCTCTAGCAATGCAATATAATGAGCATTTAAAACATAGATATAAAGATAAAACAAAAAACAATATCATGACTATGCTTACAGCGATGCCTTTCATCCATGAAAAGATGGAACCAAATCCTGATCCTAACCAATCAAAAGGAGTCCATCCATCTTTTCCTATAGCTCTAGGTTCTTCCATCAAACCATCTACCTGTTCCCTGTGTTGCTTTATTATTTCATAATAATCTGGAACAGTCATTGTGGTATTATATATCCAAGTACAACATTCATAATCCTCTGTCATCTCACACAGACCTGTCAGAGCAGCACTCATACTTTCAATAGCTAATTCTTGCATCTCCAGCTGTTTTCTAATAGCTCTGGTCTCGGTATTTAGCAACCCCATGTCCTTAGAGTTCCTCTCCAGTATATCATCAATAATGTTTGTGTAATTATTTATTTTGTTCATGAGTGTTATTCCCCATCCTGTGTAGGTAGGGAACCATGACCAAACCTTATCGCCTGTAGAGAATAGATCTACCTTTTCTTGTTTGGTTTCCCTTCTCTGTCTCAGAGTTAGTTGGTATTTTGGGTATGTACTGGCTTTTACCTGGTGTTCGTTTTGGTCTATAGCTGCCATAATTGGCACTAATTGGGCTACATAGCACCAGCCCTGGACATTACTCGGTATCCAAGGGTAACAGATCTTACCACAACAGATATAGGTATTGTTTCCCAAGGAGATCGGCAATTTTTGTATTGCAGAATGAAATTCAGGGGTGACAACAAGTGTAAAATAAAAAAGAAGTTTTCCAAACATAGTTTTCCCCACATTATCTTGTATCCCTTCTAAACTTTCATTCAGGGTTTTACCATTTACTTGCCAGAGTTTCACAGAAGAAGTTCCATCCCTCCTTCCAGGATCAGATATATTTAATATGGACTGAGAGCACATTCCTCTTCCCTTGTGGGAAGTATTCCCCAGTCTAAAACACCAATCGGGGAGTTGAGTGACTCCCAGAGTTGGAAAAGATATGGTGGCATTAGAAGTAATATTGGTCAAACCAATACTTACATTCCCTTTTATTAACAAAAATATTTTGACTGGAGCGGCCAGAAGAGGAATTTCATATGTGCTAGGATGTAACTTACTACATATCCAACATTTATCATAACCTGACTTTTGAGCATAAGCAGATTTAAACTGCATCATCAACATTTTTCCTGAAAAAGGATTGTTCTCTTCAAAACTTCTTTTTGACTTTCTTTCACTTTTGGTTATCTGTGTCTCATTTAAAACTAGTCCTTGACCACAGATACCTTTTATTAGGCCCAAGTCCTCAGGGTGATAAATACAGTTAGTTAGGATCCATACTGGCAGGAAAAAGAGCACAGTCAGTGTGACCAGTAGGACCCAGATCTTCAAAGCACCATGAGGGGCAGTAAGGAATGTCATCTTCAGGGTCTTTCTCACCTACTTCACCCGCTCTTCGAGGATTTTCCTCTCATACTTCACCTCCTTTTTCCATTTCGTATTTCTCGGGTGTTTGGTTCACCTTCTTCACTCGACTAGCATGGATCCAGGACTGGGAATTCTCCACCAGAACAGCCGTTCTGGTAACCGCTATCACCGTAGTAGGTGGTCCAAAGGGGTAGCCTTTCTTCTTGTCTTTAGCGAGTTGGCGGACCACTACAACATCTCCCACTTGGAAAAGGTGTGTTGGTTCCTGAAAAGATAAAGAAAAAGTGCGAGCAACATTTCTTTCAACCTTATCTAAAGTTTGAATCAATTTTCTCACATATTCTTGTTGTACCAGGTCAAGGTCCCCTCTTTCTAACATAAGTGGCTGTCTAGCCCAAGGAGTGGGGAACGGTCTTCCCATTAATATTTCAAAAGGAGATAACCCTGTACTCTTATTAGGTGTCATTCTTACCTCTGCTAGAATTGCAGGTAACATCTTCTTCCAGTGGGTATAGGTTCCTCCAGTGGCCTTCCTCAACTTATCCTTAATTGTCCTGTTCATCCTTTCTACTATACCCGAACTTTGAGGATGATAGGGAATATGAAACTTCCAATCTATCTTAAGTACTTTTACCAAATCTTGACATACCTTGGCCACAAAAGCTGGTCCATTATCAGAATTTATCTGCAGCGGACATCCCCATCTGGGTATTATCTCCTGTGTAAGAATTCTGACTACAGTTTGTGCATCTTCTTTATTAGTGACAAATGCTTCCACCCATCTGCTAAACATATCCACCATTACCAACAAAAACTCTTGCCTTTGTCCTGTTTTTGGCATGTGGGTAAAATCTATTTGTAAATGGGTGAAAGGTGTAGTTGGGTACACTAGATGCTGGTGTTGTGATTTCTTTGGGTTCTGTGGATTGTTCCTTATACATGTAATGCACCTAGAAACATATTCTTTCACCAACCTAGATAAGCCTGTAATGTAAAAATCCTGCAATAATGTGTCACATGTCGTTTTCCATCCTCTATGTCCTAGACCGTGGTACTGTGCAATGAACAGTGGGGCACTTGACATGGGAATGCATGGTTTCCCCTCTAAGCACACTAGACCAGAAGCTGGATCTAGTTGTGCTCCAGAACCATCCCAGTCTGCTAGATCGACTTTTGTAGCAAATTTTTGTAAATCTGCATACATCTGGTCATGTGGGGTAGTTGTGACGCCTGAAGCGAGCAAAGGCATCTGCTCACTGGCCACCTGTTGTAATGCGGCTTCCTTTGCTACCTTATCTGCTAATGCATTTCCTTTGGCAATATGATCTCTGCGATTTGTATGTGCCCTGCAATGTAGAATGGCTAATGTTTTTGGTAACTGTATGGCTTTGAGTAGATCAGATATCAAAGAAGAGTGAGATATGGTTTTGCCATCAGCAGCAATGAATCCTCTTCTCTCCCAAATGACCCCAAAATAATGTACAGCACCATGGGCGTACTTGGAGTCTGTGTAAATGTTGACATCCTGTCCTGCAAATAATTGACATGCTCTTGTAAGGGCAATCAGTTCAGCTGCTTGGGCTGACTGATATGGAATTGGCTTTGCCTCGAGTATTTTGTCAGGAAGTTGCACAATGCCGTATCCTGCATGGTAAGTACTATCATTTGGCCTAGAGCATGAGCCATCTACAAACACATCTGGGGCCCCATCAAGAGCCACAGCTGACATGTTGGACCTAGGGGAAGTGTCTTGCTGTATGTGGGTTATACAATTGTGTTCTGGTGCCACTTAATCCTGTTCCCCCTTTAGCCCCAGTAGGGCATTCAAAATTGGAGTAGGACCTGAATTTGCTGAAGAATATTTAATAATCAAGTTGGGATCAGATAGAAGAATCACTTCATATCCGCTCAACCTTTGTGCTGACATGTGTTGAGTGTGTATGTTTTTCAGTAGTAAGGACACTTGATATGTGGTGTGTAGGGTAGTTTCATGTCCCAATGTGAAAGAAATAGCCATCCCCACCAGAATTGCGCACGATGCAACAGCTCTCAGACAAGCAGGCATGCCCTGAACCTGAGTTGGCACTACTTTGGAAAAAAAAGCTACAGGGCGGAGCTTGCCTCCATGTTCCTGAGCCAGGACCCCCGCCATGGTTGTACAATTTTCCCTAGCATACAGATGAAACATTTTCTTATAATCAGGTAGTCCAAGACCAGGGGCCGTTACCATAGCATTCTTCAGGTACACAAAGGCATCAACCATTTCATTTGACCATGTGAGAATGTCAGATGATTCTGAAAGTGTGGCAGACCTTAGAGTGTGATCATAGAATGAACAATCAGGTATCCATTGGCGGCAGTAACCAATCATACCAAGAAAAGTTAGCATGTCCTTTTTTGTTTGTGGGCGGGGCAGACCCACAAGAGCCGCAGCTCTTTTGTGACTGACATTCCTCTCACCATGACTTAGAATAAAACCAAGGTACTCAACCTGTTTTTGGCACCATTGCAATTTCTTTTTAGATGCTTTGTGACCATTCCCTGACAACCATTCTAACAGAGACCAACTATCCTCCTGACTGGCCTCCTGACTTGAACTACAAATCAATAGGTCATCCACATATATAATGAGGACCGAACCATTGGGAGGGGTCCAGGACCTCAGTGTGGTCTGGAGGGCAAGTGAGTAGACTGCAAACGAATCTACATAGCCCTAGGCATTCTACACCAGCTCATCTGGCAATTTTTGTAATATAAATACAAATAGCGCCCTTGTCTGGTCCACAGGAACCAAAAAAAATGCATTTGTTAAATCAATCACTGTAAAATATTCTGCATCGGACGGAATGGAGGTGAGGAGTGATGGCACATCAGGCACTATTGGGGCTAATGGAACCACCAAATTATTTATGGCCCTCAGATCTTGTACAAACCTGTAAGAGCCATCTGGAAATTACTACTATTAACCTTCTCTTTTCTTACAATATCTAAACATCCCGCTGCCTCCTTCTCGTGAAGGGAGGTCTGAAACTCAACAACAGTTTTAGTTGCCCAGTCAGAGACCTGCTGCTTCACGGCTAATACTGCTTCTGGCTTAAGACCTGTTATAAATGTCTGAATCATCAATGGACTTAACTCTCCAGTTAGAGCCAGTCCTGCTTCTTGTGTCCAGACATCCTTGAACCTTTTCCAAAATTCTAATACAGTTTCTCCTACCTTCTGTTTACATGCTGTAGCAATAGGGAGGGAAGCCTTATTCTTGAAAACGCTTTTTAATTCTGTGTCAAGCTCCTCCCACATAGTTTCTCTCCCTTCTGTGGTATTCAGTTTATAGGCAGTAGCCTGTGTATTACTTGGTTCTATGTGACTAATGCTTTTTACATTTATCCAATCCCAAGCTGGATTATTTCCCAGAATACCATCAATGATCAATCTCATATCTTCCTGCATGTAATTTCTTCCCAAACATGCCTTTTTTAAATAAGCAAGTGTACCTCCAGGAGATACTGTAGGCTTGGGACAATGTTTAACAATCTTATTAATATCTTCTAATTCTATGGGTTTTTTTAGAATTAGTTCTCCTGCTGTGAGAAGAGGTAGTGTCAATATAGCCATCTCCTTTCCTCCCACGGCCCCCTCATCTTCTCTTTTTCCCTCTAGTTTCTTATCCATGGATCTAAGCTGCATTCTAAATTCCTCCACATCTCTTCCCTTTCTATGACTGGTGTCACTTCTTCTCCATTGACCATCCTTTTTCTGTAATTTTATTATATTTACCTGTCCCTGTTCTTCGTATTCCAACTCTCCTTCGTTGTCATTATTTTCCGTAAGGATGCCTTGAACTTGGCTACCCTCTTTGTCTGGTGATTTTATACTAATAATCTGTTTGGGTCTAGTGGAGGGGCCTGGCTGTATTGGTTGTAGATCCGGGATGGGAAGTGGCGCAGGGACAGGGGCAGGGACTGGAGGGGCAGGGGCTGGAGCTGCAGAGACAGGAGCAGGGGCTGGAGGGGCATTAGGCTGGGGAGTAATCATCCCCAAACTAATCAAAAAATCATCATCAGCAGCATTTTAAAAACAACTTAATGAAGGATATATATTATACGGAGGGGGTGGGATTGGTGTCTGAACTGTTTTCAGTCCAATCTTGGGTCTGCATGTCTTTTCAGATTGATGCTTTTCCTGACATATTTTTAATGTATCCAATTTCAACTTCCTCTTTTGTTTTAAAGAGAAAATCAAATTGAACTTTCCCTTGCTATTATCAACCCAATAAGGTGACCATTTTAACCAGTTTTCTCCCCCTTTCTTTATATAAACTTGGTCCCATTGTGGGTCCCCCTCATACCAAGGAAAGGCTTGTTTGTCCCCCAAACATAATCCCTTAACCATGTCTGTATGAAAAGGATCATTTGCCCCCTTTCTTGGGAATGGGTCTGTACTCCCCATAGCTTCTGTCCAGCCTGCCATACAATCCACCCAGGGATTTATTAAATAATAGTCCGTTCCACAAACTCTAGCAACATAATCCTTACAATTTTCTCCTTTTTCTGGGGGACCTGGTGGGTAACTACCTCCTTGACCCATATTTAGACAGTGGATAAGACAATTTTACCTTCAAATCTTATTTTGTTCCACACAACAAATTATCTTATACTTCTACGCAACAGAAAGAAAAAGCAAAAGACAGATAAACCAGAATCTGCTCCACAGACTTATTAACCTCTTGATAACTTCCCAAAAGTTATCTCTTCACTGTTTTACCAAAAAACAGTGTGTTCTACCAGAGAACAATCTGTGTTTACCAAAAACACCTTTTTTATAGTGCACTATTTTGTAACTCTACCAAAGAGTTAAGTCTGCTTACCAAAAGCAGCTACAGGTTATCACGGGTCTATATAGACAATACAGAATGATTCAAGACCTTCCCTCAACACAGGGCAAGAAAGAGTTTTTAGTCATAAAAAGACAAAAGGTTTACTTACCAAGTGAGGTGGGTGGTCATCCCGGGCTGAGCCCCCAGCTGAAAGGAATGATTTTCTTTTCCCCTCAGAGACCCCCGGTCTGTGGAGAGATTCCTGGTTTATCAGCAGAATTCTGGGAACACCCCTTGAACACGGGAATAACGGCAGCTTATGTTCAGGGATGTTCAAAGTTTATTAGACATTAAAAAGATTATATAGACTACAGATAATAATAAGGGATGGGGGAGCGAGTTTCAAAACTGTAACTTGTAACTTTCCATCATGAGCTAACTACATGAAACATGACATATACATTTCTTGGTACAAATTGTTTTGGCTAACTTTCTGAAAAACAGCCAGACAAAGACATTGTCAGGGTCATGTTAGCTTCTGTTGATACATCCTTGAACAACTAAAACTGTTTCATTAAACTTCTAATATATCTGCAAAAAGCTAACTTAATACTTAAAATGGAGTACATAATACAAAATGGAAGTTATCTAGATCCTTTCATAACCTTTTTATCTTTTGAGATTTTAATAAACGGTATAACGCTATAAAGATTGTTTTCTTCTTGGTTTCTTCTCCTTTTATGGGTTATATGGATTTGAGAGTACCTATCCCATGGATGATGGCATAACACACAGCGGGTCTGTGATACAGCCATTATTGAACTTTCTTGGTATAGGCTTAGGAGGTGAACAACCCCTGCAGAGTACACGGGTGGCCACACAGACTGGAGTAGTCTGGAGTGGATTTTCACAGAGCACTAATCACTTTATTTTAAGAAGAATTACAGCACATTTGTTTGCACCTTAATTTTGCACTACTGATTTGGACTGAGATAGGACTTTAAGAAGACTGGCACTGGATTTTTTTTTTATATTAATTGATATATGAATTCTTAAATGTTTGTATACATTTTTTGCACTAGTTGATATATGAAATTCTCATATATCAATAGGGTGAGCGCAGCTTTTTTATTTAGACTTCTGTTGCTGCTTTAACCCTTTGAGCATCTGCTCAAAGCAATGAGTGTCCTCTGCTTTATTAGTGCACTAAATCTGGAGTATCCCAAAGCTCATCCCAAAGCTCATCCTGCACCCTGCTTTGCTTTTTTTTTTTTGCATACATGTATAAAAAAATAATTTTAGGTATAAAGATTGCAAAAACCCAAAAGATTATATATTTTCTGAGAGCAGACATCCTAGAATACCAAAATAGTGGTAGTTCCAATTTTTGTATATCACACAATATTACGGCAAAGGTCTAGGGATCGCACATTTTCAGTAAAAAATACACTAAAGTTAATTTTGGAGCACACAAACACAATATATTACTCAAATTGGTTGTAAAATATAAAAGATGAGGTTACATCGAGTAATCAGATACCCAACATGTCAAACATTTGCGTGGGCCCATGAAACGTGAAATGTCAAGCTTCAATACCCTATATTTTCCACAGGCAACACTTTAAAACTCTCCTCTAGGTTATCAGTTTAGAGATATGAAGGAGTTCTGGTGCTTGAAATATTGCTCTCACTTCAATATGCACAGCAATATGTAACATGTGTATCACAAACAAAGTTTTCATGCGTAGGCACCCTGACATGTGTCTTTTGAGGGAGATTTTATATGCTTGGATGTAACTTTTTTTTACAATTTAAAACATTTTTTTTTACTTAACATTTTTTTTTTCATCACATAGGGGACAAAAAGGGGACCCAGAAGTGACGTTTTACACATCTCTTACAGGTCAGCAAAAAGAAGGGGTGGAGAGAGGACATGTGTCCGCTCTGTTCCCTCATTCTACCTAGCAGGACCCACATTGCAAGGCCCTGGCAGTGAAGCCAACCTTCCGAAGTTGGCATGACAAGACACAAAAGATTTACTGAAAGAGCCACTTTACTACCATGGCACACAATATTTACTAACAGAGCCCAATTTTTTACTGACAGTTTGAAACGTTAGCCAAAATGAGCGCTTTCAGTACAAACACCAATATTTAAGCTACAGACGCATAGCTAGTGTGATTAGCAATGTGCTTTGGGCATAACGAAAGGCAAAAACATATGTTACATGAAGGTCAGGTAATTTAACCCAGAACAGAGTTCCCCCTTACATCAGAGTCTACAGGGTTCCCCACAGGGTTACAGTGCAAGGGGGAACTTTGTGGACCCTGATGTAAAAGGGAACACTGTGGACTTTGATGTAAAGGAGAAATATGTGAGGTCTGATGGAGGGGGGAATGCTGCAGGGTCTGGGGTAAAGGGAAACTCTGATATAAGGGGGTCTCTAGTCACTAGAGCCCTCTCCTTACTCATGAATCCACTGAGCTTCCCTTTACATCACTGTCCACAGAGTTCCCCCTTACATTAGAATCCAGAATTTCCCTTTACATCACAGTCTGCAAAGTTCTCCCCTACAGCATTCCTTCCTGCACCATTCCCCTTTTATCAGGATCCGCACCAATCCCCTCACACCATTGTTCAGGTGATGGTCTTTCTCTGTTCCTTGATATTTCTTCTTCATTCTGAAAAGCAGTTGGACAGTCTTCCCCCATCCCAGCACTCACGCTCTCGGCTCCCCCTAAGAGACATCAAACGGGCGCCATGACATCACCACTAAAGATGAGCGAATTATTCAAAAATTCGATTCGGCTGATTCGGCGAATTCGCGCAATAAATTCGATTCGAGTCGAATATATTCGCTGCGAATTTAACTTATAAAAAGGGTGTTTCTAGGCTTCAGAGAGCCTTTATATTAGTGCAGAACACTTACCTTTAATTTAAATGCCCTTGGAGTCTGCTGGGGAAGAGAAATAATACTGTCAGTCAGTATGACATGCAGATGAGTGCCGTCGATCTTAGAATCACCGCACACTTCACTCATTTGGGCAGTCACGGGGCCAAAACCAGAGCGTGGAGCCACAGTGTGGCGGTGGAGGCAGCAGCAATGGGAGGCCATACAGCACCCTATGAAAAAATGGAACCCACCAGCAGTGTGAGGAGACCTGAAAGTGGCACATGGCAGAGTGTGGCGATGGAGACAGCAGCAATGGGAGGCCGTACAGGGACCCATGACACACTCTGGACCTGGCAGCAGCATGAGGAGGCGGTACAGGGTCCCATGACAGATTACGGGCCTGGCAGCAGCATGAGTCGGTACGGGGGCCCATGGCAGATTACGGGCCTGGCAGCAGCAATGGGAGGCCATACAGCACCCTATGACAAAATGGAACCCACCAGCAGTGTGAGGAGACCTGAAAGTGGCACATGGCAGAGTGTGACGATGGAGACAGCAGCAATGGGAGGCCATACAGGGACCCATGACACACTCTGGACCTGGCAGCAGCATGAGGAGGCGGTACAGGGGCCCATGACAGATTACGGGCCTGGCAGCAGCATGAGGAGTCGGTACGGGAGCCCATGGCAGATTACGGGCCTGGCAGCAGCAATGGGAGGCCCGTAATCTGCCAGCACCCTATGACAAAATGGAACCCACCAGCAGTGTGAGGAGACCTGAAAGTGGCACATGGCAGAGTGTGGCGATGGAGACAGCAGCAATGGGAGGCCGTACAGGGACCCATGACACACTCTGGACCTGGCAGCAGCAAGAGGAGGCGGTACAGGGGCCCATGGCAGAGTGGCGAAGCGTAAGCAGCTTAAATTGAAGGCCATACAGAGGCCTATGTTAAAAATAATAACATGTTTGGGGCATGATTCATGGAGGATTTAGTCAGTTGTGTCAGGAACTGGTGGTTTGAAATCCAGACTAATCCACGCCTGATTCATTTTCACAAACGTGAGTCTCTCCACACTTTGGGTGGACAGTCGTGTCCTCCGCGGAGTTACAATACCTCCTGCCGCACTAAACACGCGCTCCGATGCCACGCTACTGGCCGGGCATGACAGCCTTTCAAGGGCAAATTCAGCTAGTTGGGGCCAAAGGTCAAGTTTCGTTGCCCAGTAGTCAAGGGGATTGTCTACCTCGGTTGGCAGGGTGCTGTCCAAGTAGGCCCAAGCCTGTTGTTTGAGGTCCTGCTCCAGGTCCACCTGATGCTGCTGCTGCTGCGGCTGGTTAGTAGTTTCCTCACTGCGCTGGTGAAGAAAGCTACTCATCATCGACTGCAGACTGAGGCAGCCGCTGCTGGTGGAGCTGCCACTGCTCCTACCACCCCACCCCTCCCCTGCTGCCATGGCAGCAGAACGCGAGCGCACAGGGCCCACAGTGTCTGAGGATGGACGTTGGAGCAGAAAGGCAGAGACCAACTGACTACATAGGTGGTTTCTATAGTACGTTATTTTGGCCTCCCTCTCAGCAGGTGTGAAAAAGGCCACCATTTTTGAACGGTAGCGAGGGTCCAACAAGGTGGACAGCCAAAAGTCATCCCTCTGTCTGATGGTTATTATTCGGCTGTCGCTACGCAAGCAACCGAGCATGCTATGGGCCATTTGTGCCAAGGAATGCGAGGGACTCCCTGCCTCCATCTCCACAGCATACTGCCACGGTGCGTCTGGGTCCTCTGTCTCCTCCTCCTCTTCTACCAGATGCTCCTGCTCCTCCACTCCTGTCCGCTGAGTGGAAAAACCACCCATTTCACTCAATAATTCCTGAGCACCAATGTCCTCCTCTACCTCCTCCTCTTCTTCCTGTCCTGCCCCCACAGGGGTCATGTGGCGTTGAGATCTGTGCGCCACTTCTACCGCACCCTGACCAGCCATTGTTAACAGCATTTGTTCCAGGACGTGCAACAGAGGAATGACGTCGTTCATCCCATAGTCCTGCCGACTCACGAATAGCGTGGCCTCCTCAAAGGGCCTGAGCAAGCGGCAGGTGTCACGCATGAGCTGCCAATGGCTGACATCTAAGTTACACAGGGGAGTACCTTTATCCGCTTGTAACATCAGGAAATCGGTGATGGCCTTTCGCTGTTCGTAAAGGCGGTCTAACATATGTAGGGTTGAATTCCACCTTGTTGCAACGTCGCAGATCAGGCGATTCTGTGGAATTCCGTTCTGCCGCTGCAGCTCAAGGAGGGTGTGCTTTGCGGTGTAGGAATGGCTGAAATGCATGCAAAGTTTACGTGACATTTTAAGGATGTCTTGCAGTGGGATGGTGGATTTTAGGAACCGCTTGACAACCAGATTGAACACGTGAGCCATGCATGGCGCATGGCACAACCTTCCTTGACGCAGAGCAGACACCATGTTCTTTCCGTTGTCGGTCAACATGGTTCCGATTTTCAGTTTGCGCGGAGACAGCCATCTGTCGATTTCTCTGTTCATTACACTCAGAAGTTCCTCCCCTGTGTGACTACGTTCGCCAAGGCATACCAGGTGCAGCACAGCGTGACACCGTTGCGCCCTGCACATGTGATATGCCGGTCGGGTAATGGGACTTGGCACGGGGGTGGCAGCTGAGGACACGGCGGAAGAAGAGGTGGTAGAGGCGGACATCTTTGCTGGACCAAGGACGTGCAAACGTGGAGGCAAAAGCGGCGTGACCTGTCCAAGTTGCTGGTGTGGCTGTGCCGGCACCACGTTCACCCAGTGGGCCGTAAATGACATGTACTGTCCCTGACCGTAGTTACAGCTCCACACGTCGGCGCTGCCGTGCACTTTGGCAGAAACCGACATGCTCAAAGACTGGCCCACCATCTCTTCTACATGTGAATGCAGGGCTGGCACTGCCTTTTTGGCGAAGAAATGCCGGCTTGGCACTCTCCACCGCGGCGCGGCACAAGCCATCATTTCTCGGAAAGGTGCTGAGTCCACCACTTGGAAAGGGAGGGACTGCAGCACCAGCAACTTGGACAGGAGGACGTTCAGCTTCTGCACCGTCGGGTGCGTGCTCGCAAACTGTTGTCTCTTGGAAACGGATTCCAAGAAAGACTGCTGACGGAATCCGTGAAGAGGAGTAGCAGGAGAAGGAGCATCTGAACGAGCGGAAGATGCCAACGAGCGACAACTCCCCTCAGCAGAGGTGTTGGAGCCTTGACTGGCTGATAGAGGGCGATTGACGTCAGGTGACGGAGCAAGTAACGCAGCGGGTGATGGAGCGGGGGCTGGGGCAGGCAGAACCGCCAAATCTTTATCACAGTTTTCCCAGGCCACCGAATGGCGACGCTGCATATGCTGACGCAACGCTGTAGTCCCAACATGGGCCCCCTGGCCACGCTTGACTTTCTGGCCACATAGTCGACATACGGCTACGTTTACTTCCTCGGGCGGCTTGACGAAAAATTGCCACACCGCCGAGTAGGAAACTTTGCCCCCGCTACTCCTCACTGGCTGACTGCTACTTCCTCCGTGCACACCGGCACCACTACTGGCCGTGGTGGTAGGCTGCAGTGGAGCTGGTGCTCTACTCCGTGGCCGTTTGCCTCCACTGACACTGCTGCGACCCTGCTGCCTCCTGGGCAACCCACCGACTGTTTTGCTCGCTGCCAAGCTGGCACCCTCTTCTCCTGATGATGCGGAAGCAATAGCCTGATGACGACGAGGCTGCCAAGTGCGATCAGCCTCATCATCATCAATTAGGGTCTCCGCCTCACTACTAGCCCCCTCGGCTGCGTGTGGGTCAGGAGACAGACCTGTCTCTAGACCGGCTACCGAGCCACTCTCCTCGCCAGTACTTCTTCGCCTGGCTGCTGAAGAGGCGGATGTCTCCCCCCGTTCCTGACTGCCCTCTGTTAGCTCTTCCTCACTGGACAGTGGGGCTGAGCCCACAGCATGCGATACTTCACTTGGTGAGGGAACACCAAAGGACAGGGGCAGGTAGAGGACACGTGATTTCAGTGGGCTTGCTCCCGGGCCATGCCAACTAACGGTTGTGTCTGACGTACCCATCGACCGTTGGCTGTAGGTGTCAGAGGTGACCTGGGAAGAGGAAGACGACCGAGCCAACCAATCGATGACGGCAGGGTTGTCGGTGGAGACACGACCGCTGGATGACACCGGGAGCACTGGCCTCTGGCTGCGACTAGTGCTGCCTCGACCCCTTCCTCTGCTGCCACGTCTGCTCACTCCTGAAACATTGCCTCCTCTGCCACTCCTCTGCGTGTTGTCTGACATACTCTTTAATTCAACGATTCTGTGTCCCTGAGTAACGATTCTGTGTCCCTGAGTAATGATTCTGTGTCCCTGAGTAACGATTCTGTGTCCCTCAGTAACGATTCTGTGTCCCTCAGTAACAATTCTGTGTCCCTGAGTAACGATTCTGTGTCCCTGAGTAACGATTCTGTGTCCCTGAGTAACAATTCTGTGTCCCTGAGTAACGATTCTGTGTCCCTGAGTAACGATTCTGTGTCCCTCAGTAACAATTCTGTGTCCCTGAGTAACAATTCTGTGTCCCTGAGTAACAATTCTGTGTCCCTGAGTAACGATTCTGTGTCCCTCAGTAACAATTCTGTGTCCCTGAGTAACGATTCTGTGTCCCTGAGTAACAATTCTGTGTCCCTGAGTAACGATTCTGTGTCCCTGAGTAACAATTCTGTGTCCCTGAGTAACAATTCTGTGTCCCTGAGTAACAATTCTGTGTCTGTCCCTGAGTAACAATTCTGTGTCCCTGAGTAACAATTCTGTGTCCCTCAGTAACAATTCTGTGTCCCTGAGTAACAATTCTGTGTCTGTCCCTGAGTAACAATTCTGTGTCCCTGAGTAACAATTCTGTGTCCCTCAGTAACAATTCTGTGTCCCTCAGTAACAATTCTGTGTCCCTGAGTAAAAATTATGTGTCCCTGAGTAACAATTCTGTGTCTGTCCCTGAGTAACAATTCTGTGTCCCTGAGTAACAATTCTGTGTCCCTGAGTAACGATTCTGTGTCCCTAAGTAACGATTCTGTGTCCCTAAGTAACGATTCTGTGGCCCTAAAGTCTCTCTGGCCCTAACTCTGTCCTTAATACAGACAGGTCTGTCTCTCTTGAATGACCGGAGGCTAATGGAGAATTGTAAGATGGCCGCAATTTATAGCTCCACCATTACACAGTGCTGGCTGGCTGGCTGCTGATTGGCTAATGCGATCACATGTCATGAATGAATGCATTATGGGTCAGCGCGCCTTGTCTGCACGCCTTCCCAGAGATCCCCGCTCCGTCGCCACACATGTCGCCGCCATTTTTGGGAAAATTTGATTCGTGCATCCGAAGTTTGCTAATTTTCGGATTCGGCGCGAATCGAATTTTTCCTGATATTCGAAACGAATTCCACTTCGCCATGTTCGATTCGCTCATCTCTAATCACCACGTGCCTGTCAGAGCCAGGCCAGCTTTGAAAACTGCACATGCATAGTCCCGAAGGTGGACCACAGCCCTATTTTTTTATGAGCAGCTGCTATCTGTAATGGACATTTATGGACAGTATAAAAATTGGCCGATTTTTACAAACTGTCTGTAAATTTACAGGTGGCTGGCTACCCTGGTCCCGGGCCCGCAGATGGGTGAATGGAGCCAGGAATAGAGGTGAGGAGGGCATGCAGGGCAGGGTGTGTGGACTCCCGTTACTGGGGGAGGGAGTGTGTGCAAGTACTCCAGCAACTGCAGGAGCCAGATTATTTGCATCCGACAGCCAGAAGTTGGTTGCAGCCTCCGGGAGTGTGTGTAACCCCTCGCTGTCAGGTCTGTACAACCCAGCAGCACATGGGTTAAATCCTGAAAAGATATTCCCTTCCTTGTCCTTGAGTTGTGATACTGTTTGTGCTGCTTTGTGCATGGCTGCTTTTGCACTTCCACAGGAAGAGAACCCGGGGACATAGTTGCTGAACCCGTCAGGGGTCTGCACTACAATAATATAGAATATGTGTTCTTCTCCAGATAAAAATTTCTAGTTTGAAGTACTCACTCTTTGTATTCCACTCAGAGCTTTCAAAAAACCTTTCATGCTTTATAAAACAATTCATTCTCTTTGGGAATGACAACTGTCTACTTATAGAGAAGTAATTGGTTATGGCCAAGCATGACAAGCACTCAACGCATATAAGGAAAAATAAATGAAAAAGAAATTAAAGAAGAGTATTTAAAAACATTTGCATTTCCAATGTATCGTAATGTTCCTTTCATCTCTTTTTATTTATAATTAATTTAAACAAAAGTTATGTTAATCAATGTGATACTTAGAATACATCATCACATACATGTTCTACGTCTTTTAAAGTGTTTCTTTAAAAACGAATGTAGTGCTACCCTTTTGAGGGCCGCTGAGTTTTCAGGTCCCCTTAAGCTCTGCACAACCAGCCAAAAGTCCTCTTGCTCGATGGTCGGCAGCTGCTAGGGGCAATGATCATGCAGGTTGTTAAAGGAATATCCAAGAATAATGGGTTCCCACATGCAGTGCTACCCTCTTGAGGGCTGCTGAGTTTTTGGGTCCCCCTGAGCTCTACTCATCCAGGCAATATGCATTTTCCACACTTGCATTCAAAGTCAGTAAACAGTCCATGGACTTGGGTTTTCTTGTTTTATTACTGGTTAACAACTTGGATAGGGTAAAGGGGTTATGTGGTGCAACATCTGATTGAAGAAATAGCCAAACAAGGATGTTTCTAGCACACTTAGTAAAAAAAGCGACAGGCACTTGGCTGTGTTTCGGAACCATTACAGTCCTTAGTAAAGTAGTCCCATTCTAGGAGCTTGATGTCCTCTTGAGTGGATTTCTAGCAATGTGACAATGTGTAGGAGCTCTTGGTCCCCTTGGTGCACAAAATACCAGCCCATCTGGCTACAGTATCTAATCACAGGACAAGGAATTGGGTAAGCTATGAACTGTCCCCTGAAGACTTGCCAGAACTTGCATCCAGCAGACTTCTTCCTTCTAGGCCCTGGGAGTGTAGAGGTACATGCACTGTTCTTGTCCTGCAGTTGTGGATAAAATGAGTTTACCTTGCCTTGGAACACAGAAGGAGCACAGGAAGCAGGAACACTGAGAGAGAGTAGGCTGAGCAGGCCTCACATCTGTCAACTACGCTTGATTGTAGCCGTTTGAGGGAGTTTGCTAGCTGTCCTTCACTTTACTTGTGTGCAACTGCTCTGTTGCCATCCATCCATCCTGCTGCTGCATTCTGATGATGGCGGCAAAAGCACATTGCGAGGCACGGCGTCTCTCCAGTTTTTTCAGTTTTTCAGTATTCTACCTGCTTGTTTTGGGTGTGTTCATTCAGAACAGCTTTGCTTTTACATCATACACCGGGCAGGAACATTTGGATATTGGACTACGCTTCTCCAACAGTTTTATCACCACTTTATGACTCTTCCCTGAGATCTCCAGAACACCGGAGGCCACACATTCTGGCTGGCCGGCTGGAAGTATACACAGGTGGCATCAAGATTGTAAACAAAGGTGGAGATAGCGCAGAGGGCTGAAAGCTAAGTCATTACCCAGCATTTTCCTCGCTAATATGCGGAGATTGGGGAATAGGATGAATTATGGCTCCGCATCACCTACAGTAACAGTCTTATGGACTGTAATGTCATTATTTTCACTGAAACATGGTTACACTGTAGCGTACCTGACAATGCTATTGAGCTAGCTGGACGGTATACATTCTGGACTGATAGGAAGCAGATGACTCCAGTAAGACCATAGCTCCCCAAATTTCACCAGCATGTTCCTGTTATACAGGAGGAAACAAAACTTTGGACACAGATCGGGAGCTGACATTGCGACCCTCATCCCCCCATTTGAGAGAATCAGACCATTTCTCCTTGTTTCTCATACCCAAGTACTTACCACTTATTCGATGGGTGAAACCATTAGTGAAGACCATTAAAGTGTGGCCAGCAGGGACAGACTCCATACTTTAGGATAGGTTTGAATACACAGCCTGGAGTATGTTTGCCTCTCAGGCTACCTGTGGCTCTCATATGGATATTAACACCTATACCTCCTCTGTGCTGGACTATATCAGCATCACATACATATCATTGAATTGTATTAATTTTACACACTGGCATAAGTTTGCATTTCACTCATTCATGTAATAAGTATTATTCATTAGCTTTACATTCATTATTCTTAATTATTCATAATCTGTATATTATGTCCATAGTACTTCCATCTACATATAGTCTATAGTACTTCCACATGTACATTATGTTCTTATATAGTGTCCATCTTGTACATATTGCAGACACTGTATATTTTGTGCTGCTTATTGCATTTCTGGTTAGATACTAAACTGCATTCCGTTGCCTTGTATTTTTACATGTGTAATGACAATAAAGTCGAAACTAATCTAATCTAACTTCTTCCAGGCTTTTTAGCTGGACTGGTTTCTCTCCAAGCTTTGCAGACTGTCCTTCCCCAGTGGACTGCAGGGCATTGGAGCTCCATCTTTCAGTTTCTCTTCAGCTTCCAGCCTCCAGCCTGAAAGCAGAACCCTCCTCTTCTGAGGCTCCCTCCCAGGCTACACAGCGACACCTCTCAGAAATCCATCTTCCACCCAACTCCCTTGCTAGCAAGGCTCTCTCATATTCCTGGGCTGATCTACCACACTACAAGTGCATCCTCTGTGGGATTGGTAAGACTTCCATGAATAGGCAAATTGAAGTCTCCACCCTTCTGTCCTTTGGCTCTGAAAGCTTCCATATACCTCCAGAACCAGATGGAGGCAATAGAGTCCCAACCTGCCAAGCCATTCAGCCTGACCTCACACTGAACCCACAGTAATTCAAGCTCACTCACTACCATGAGACAAAAATAAATTTACTTCACACTAGCCCCACCTTGTGAGTGCTGCATTCACCTCCCACTTAACAACTGCCATAATCTCAATGGCCAAAAAATTACTAGCTCCTGAGCCCAGGAGCAAGGGTATCCCATTAAATAAAAACCAGGAGGGTAAAAGGGAACCAACGTGGAAGGGGTTATGTACAGATAAATGCAGTGTATATAACATAGAATATGTACACTCCAAATATACACAACATCAATATATGTATATACACAATTTAACCTCAGCTCCCTGCAGCTAGCAAACATAAATAAAAACATATGTACAGTAGCACATATTAAATGAGGGTGGAGCACCTCCTTCTGGAAGGAAGTCCTCCATAAGCAAAGTAAGTCCAAAGTCCAAGCAGCAGGACAACTGTCCATGATGTACCTGCAGAAACAGAAAATAGAAACGTATGCCCTTACGCTATGTTATCTGGTTAAATAATTTTTACCAGCAGGGGGTTATCATCCTGGTGACAGAAAGAAAAAAATCCTGCATCAGCCTTTTTAACTGTACATTCTGGGGCTAAGCAGTCTAATAACTTTATCATTAGGCTTCTGGACAGCATTTGATTAACTCTGACGTTGCCACCCAGCTTTGATAACCATTACATGGTCCTTGTAAATGGTCCGCCCCAGACTCCATTCCAGGGTGAAATTTAACTCAGGCTTCCTGGTTGTGAGACCCCTGAAACGGCTTGGGAATTTGCATATAGTTTCAGACTAGTTCAGCTTCCCAATGTGGTCTAGAGGTCTCAACAGTGTCCATTACATCCTGTGGGACATAAGGGTAGTCCAGTCCCCACTCAAGGGCAACCCTTTTTTGGATTTCTCTTTGAAAATGTAAGAATCTGGGAGGCTCTTACTTCCTGCCTTGTCCAGGATTGTGAAGAACAAATTATCCACTGTTTAAAAGAAAATTTCTGGGCCGTGGTCCTGACCCAGAAGCTTGACAGTCCCGACTGGACCTGTGGTTGAACTTGGATAGGCTCTAACTGTAGCTCCTCAGCATTAAGCTGCTACTCTACTCTCCCAAGTCCCCCAGCTAACTCTGGTGTTGTAGATCTCTCTGATGGTCCTGTCAGTAATTCAGATTCCTCTAAAGTGTACCCCCAGTCCCATTCTTCCTCTGAGTCACTCTCTGCTGATCACTCATCACAGCCTCCCTCCAGGGGACCAAACTCTGGTTGCAGCCTGGGTGACCCTTAATCTATCCCACCACCACTGCCATTCCTCACTGGCTTACCTGAAAAAGATCTATCTTCATAGCTGAACTCCTTCCAGGTGGGACTGACAAGGCGTGAGAGTGAGGCCAGTCTCTCCAGGACACTTGCTGGTTCCTGCTGGGCAAAACTGGTGGGCACCGACACTTCAGCAGCATCACTGGGTGAATCATAAGTGGTGGCAGGCTTCCATTCCTCTGCTGTAGGTAATCCTCACAGGGGAATTTCAGTCCTGGGACTCAACCCCTCTCTCAGCATCCATCTCCCAACTTTTTCCAGCCTTCCAGAACTTCCTCACCGGCTATTCCATACACAATCTTGACTGCAGGTCCACACTGTACGCGATGAGTGCCAGATTGCTGGGTGTCAGCTTCATCAGCAGCTCCCCACAGTGTCTGCACTTTATCCAGGCGCTGACCACAGTGGTGGGTCTCCTGCAGCTGGGACAAATCAGGCATGGTCTCTCAACTCCCTCAATCAGACAGAGGGCAAATCCCCCCTGATGCTCCAGATGTACTCTGGTATCCACCATGGTCCTCTCCAGCATTTCCAGCAACAAGAACTTTGGAAAAACTCATACACCATGCTCCATCTTGCTCCTCTCACTATGCTTGGTGTACTGGGAAGACTTAAGGGTATGACCACACTCCTCACTTGTTGGTGCCAGTAGTATTGTATTAACCCCTGATCCACCGAGCAGGAGTGTACTAACTGGGTTGCAGGCTTAAAGAGCACTGTTTCATGACAGGTACACAAGAACAGTTCACTGACATTTGCAGAACTTGTCTCAACATGACACTTGGCCTCAGCCACTGTTGGACAACTGACATAAGCAGGTAGACAATTAGCACAGTCTTTAACTCCAGCTACTTGTTAAGCAGCAGGAAGACACTTGCACAGGCCCAACATAGTTGCCATAGATAACAGCATGAATAATGGCATTGGAATAGCACAGTCACAGCAGTAGAACACAACTCCACTTTTCCACTTAATTCTTGTGATCACTTGGCAGCACATAACAGTCCTCTGGCTATATGGATATCCCAGAATATTGAGCCCCCACATGTAGTGCTACCCTCTTGAGGGCAGCTGAGTTTTTGGGTCCACCTAAGCTCTGCTCAGCCAGGCAACACACATTTTTTCACTTGCATCCAAAGTCTGTAAACAGTCCATCGACTTGGGTTTTTTGTTTTCTTAGGGGTTAAGAAATTGGATAGGGTAGAGGGGTTGTGGGATGCCTAATCTGACTGAAGAGAAAGCAGAATGAGGATGTTTCCTGCTATAGCACACTTATTAAAAAAATGACTACATTCCAGCCAGAACCACTACAGTCCTAAGTACAATAATCCCTTTCTAGGATCTTGATGTCCCCTGAGTGGATTGATAGCAATGTATCAATGTGTAGGAGCTTCTTGGCCCCCTTGGGAGGTAGAGGTACTCGCACTGTCCTTGCCCTGCAGCTATGGATAGAACTGCTTTCAGGCCTCCTAGCTAGGCTGGTGCCTCTCCAAGCTTTGCAGGTTGTCCTTCCCCAGTTGATGGCAGGGCAGTGGAGCTCCTTCTTTCAGCTTCTCCTCAGCTTCCAGCCTCCAGCCTTGAAGCAGAACCCCCCTCCTCTGGGGCTCCCCCAGGCTACACAGCAACACCTCTCAGCAAACCATCTTCCTCTGCTGATCCTTAGCTGTTGCAGTGAGCATCATCTCTACTTCAGTTTTTGTACTTGGATCTAGAGAAAAGTTATATTTTGTGGGCCCCTTTACTAGAAACAGTGTTTGTTATGTAGCAAAAGAAGTTAGTATTACATATAATTTACCAGTATTTACAATTTTTAGAAAATGTTTGGAACTTTTATATTTTAGCATTATATATATATATATAAAAGTGTTTGCGCTTAGTGAACCAAAAATATATCCGTAAATTGAATAGATATGTGAGTGCTGCAACCAAAAAAGTTAGAATACCAAACTTATAAATATATGCTGCTCACCTGATGTGCTACTCAATTTTCACATAAATATAACAACAACAAATCAATTGAATGTAGGTATATGAGTCCCAAAATTTGATTTTAGATTTTGGAACTCATACACTTACATTCAATTGATTTGTTGTTGTTATATTTATGTGATAATTGAGTAGCACACCAGGTGAACAGCATAGCATTTTATATTATTTTATCAGTGGGTCTTAGGATGCCATAGACAGCCCAGCAGCAACTAACCCCCTAGCTGCTCAGGATCCCAGTAGTGCATGCTGCATTAGTAAATTACTACTATGTCCCAGTTCAAAAGCAAAGAAGCAGCAACATCTACTACTTACGAAAGTGATAAACCTTTACTAGTTCATAAATATATGGTACAAGTCTGGCTTGTGGCTTGATTTTGGCTGCTTGACCTTATGTGATCATACTGTCCACACCCTTTTAATAAAATGTGAACATGTCATGGGTGTCTTATATCTCATATTAAAGTGGTTCTAAAATCTCAAGGTTTTTAACCGGCAGGCATTCTATGCCTGAAACTAAAAAACCTTCTACGTGTAGGAGCCACCCCAGTCCCCCCCTTACACTTACCTGAACTACCTCTTAATCCAGCGATGTCCATGAGACCTTCAGTTCTCTGGGGACTCCCATTCCTGACTGGCTAAGACAGCAGTGAGAGCCATTGGCTTTCACTGCTGTCAATCGCAACCAGTAAGCAAATCAGGAGAGGGGTGGGGCTGAGCCGAAGCTCTGTGTGTGAATGGACACTCAGAGCAGCGATTCGAGAGCGCGTCTCTTCAGGTGCCCCAATAGCAAGCTGTTTGCTCTGGGGGCACCTGACAGAAGGGAGGGTCCAAGAGAACCGGCGGAGGCCCCGAGAAGAGGAGGATCTAGGCTGTTCTATACAAAACCACTGCTTAGAGCAGGTAAGTATGACATATTTGTTATTTTTAAGAAAAAAAAAACAAGACTGTAATATCACGTTAAGTAGAAGTTATAAGCAAATGTATGCAGTTCTAACTGCAAACTTTTGAGTTATTTTTATTTCCTGCATTATCTACCCTGTTACGTATATTTTACTTTGTCCAATGATGCAAGATTTGATGGCACTATAGAAATTATTTTTATTATTACTATTATTATTCTTATTAATAATAATAATAATACTTAGAGAGTGCATATTTTCAGTGAGACATACTGTGAAGAACATTGGGTGGGATTATAATAGGTAAGTTTGTATGCACTACTGAGGAATTTTGGAACCTTGAAGACCTGAGGCTGTAGAGGGGGGTGCCATTGTGGTGTTTACAGTGTGAGCATTGAGAAATTAGTGATTGGGACAGAATTAAACAAAAATTAATAAAATAAAAATATTTGTTTCTAGAAGCATGTTTTATAGTTACACGCTTTTCTGGGAGGGTTGAAAGTGGCTTAATTTGTGATACCATAGCCTCCTAGACCAACATTGCTGGTTTTGGGGTCTCACACAAAGGACACTATACTACCACACTGTTTTAGTACCTGGCATAAGTTGCAATAAGCAGGCAAACACAGGTAAGGATTGCATGTCTATGACAGAGGACTCCAAGAGAAAAACATTCTTTTACTCAGACGAGTAACAATCTTCCCAGTGAGCTTCATCACTACATATAAATAAAGAAACTTTAAGAAACTTTTGCCTTTGCTATTTGTATAAACATACATGCAATTAAGAAAATACATGGGTAACAAGCAAGAAACAGTGGCAATACATAAGGGTTGACCTTGCCCCTTAGTTATTTAAGAACTGTCAGGCAGCAGAGCTGTCAGACGGGGAGTCTTTGTCGGGAGCGGAGCCCTTTTTTTTTTTTGTTTGTTTGTTGGGAAGGCGGTGGCAGCGGGCATTGTGATTGACGAGGGCTCTAAACCAGGGGATGTTTTTTATATTTTTGTTTTTTTTAATAAAGGACTTGTCAAAAGGGCATGTGGGCTGGTATGGTTTTGGCAGGGAGGGCGTGACAACCTGCTGGCAGCTGATGACTCGTTACATTACCGCATGTTTTCACTAACTCATGCTGTATTTTGGTACACTTTTTTTAGTGAATGCCAACAATTTTTTTTGAAACATACTTGGATGAGGTAAGATACCGCTTTGCGAATTGTCCCCACAGACCTAAAACGTATTCTGCAAGAAGAGAGTTTTCAGCACCGCATCACTTGCATCGCATTCTTGCTGGAAGAATCTGCAAACATGCTGGCATGAATACATAGAAGAAGCTGGTTTTGTTCCCATAAGAATACATTCAATGTAGAAGATGGGCATACAGGGTGGTGATAGCCTCTTCTGCTGCCTGCTCCTGTACTTCCAATATAGGATGCTACTTTTAATGGTGTTTTGTGTCTTTCTTATCTCACGCGACATTCTTGCTTGTGATTTTTCTCTCAGGAGTTGAATCGTCTTCGAAAGGCAGCACTTGCCTTCGGGTTCCTGGACCTCTTGAAGGGAGTGTCTGATATGCTGGAGAGGGAATGTACTCTGCTTCCTGACAACGCTCATCCTGATGCCGCCTTCCAGCTCTCACATGCAGCAGCTCAACTCAAACTGGCCAGCACTGGAACCTCTGACCACGCTTCCTATGACAATAACATTGCGCCTCTGCAGACGGACTTCTCTGGCCGTGGCTCTGAAAGAATGTGAAGACCGGATCTATATCCTTGTGGGGCCTCAGCGGAGGACTTCTCCTCCACCTTGGAAAGCCGGTTGGCTTTCTAGCAAGTAAACCACTGCAGACTTCCAGAACCTGCCACAAAATAATTCACTGGTAATGGGCCAGGACTGAGAACCCGTTGGCTCAGGTATAACTGCCCGAAATGTGGAAGCACAGTAATCTCTATTGATATGTGTACTGTATATAGTAACATCAGGAACCACACAGGTCTGCGGATCCTAGGATTACAAGGCTTGCCTGTTTCCACTTTCCTGTGGCAATATGTGGCCCTAATTTCCATGTTTTGTGACTGATGGGAAAATTTTTTGCAAGAATTGCACTATACCAGTAGCAAGGATGTACAGGTATCTAAACGACTTGTATACAAAGGGTTTCCTAAATGTGTTAAAATCTCTCTTGGACCAGTAAGTGATCATTACTTTTTGCTATAGAAGGCTCATCGCTGAATGTCTGCTAGTGTCAAACATCCTCTTAAGTCCGGAATAAATGTTCTGGCAGGTCTTGATGGGACACCATTATGGCAAAGGCTGAATTTTTACCATCCATCATTCTGAAAACAGATTAAACCTTCTAAGGGCAACCTTAAGCTGGTGCTATGTGGGGGTGGGGATATCGGCACATTCTGAAGTTCTTGGATTTTTCCAAGAATCTCCAAGAATCTGATCACTCATCTCTGACCTATGACCTTACCCCCTTGTGGAGGGCTGAGCTGTAATTTGCAAAGTAATAAGCCTTTTGCTCACAGGGGGGATTATTTTTCAAAACGCTCTTCAGTTTTAGTGAGGTTTGTGGACCAGTGGACTTTGTAGGCACATATACATCAATCCTAAATGAAATAAATATGAAGGAGGAGCCTGCACGCTGTGACGTGACACCGCCGGAACACGGAGGTCCGGCGGCCATCTTTATACACAAGCTGGTTAGTCATCAAGCAGCTTTAACCCCTTTGCGCCGGTGCCTCCCGACCCTTTAAGGGTTTCAGCAGCCGGGGGGCAGGGTTTAGGGTCATGTGACCGCCGTGACACCCCGTCACATGATCAAGAAAGGTCCCGATCGAAAGAGGAGATCGGGACCTTTCCGTGAGTACCGGACATGTGTGCTGGGAGCGTGCAGGGCGCGCGCTCTCAGCACATATGTCTTTTTTTAATAGAACGCAAATGTGCGGCCGCTCGGTGTCTAGGCCCAGACGCTGGGAGGCCGCACATTTACGTTCGGCCGGCGTGAAGAGGTTAAGCTGCATGTATCTCCTGCTAATTTTGGAATGCTTTCTGGAATTTTAACCCTTTAATAAAATCTGGTATTTAATTACTACACTATGGGCAATATCCCTTTTTACTCTGTACCGAGCATTTAATTCCCCAGAAACCCTGTTGACCACCCCAGCATCCAGAGGAGGGCAATCCACCACGCTCCAGCTTATCCTATAGGGGACCTATAGGAAAATTTCACCACAAAAACCACGATATTTCGTGAAACATTCGGCAAAACGTTCCACAAAGTAATAGCACACCAATCGGGAACAATCCGCACGTTTTGATATATTACTTGTCTTTGTAGTGTAAAAACTGTGGGAGGAGTTAGCGTGGCAAATTTAGCTATAATAAGAATAAAAATAAGAACTAGAAAAGCTAAAATTTCTGGGGAAATTGTGTGAAGTGTTCTTGCCTCCACCAGTAGTCTACAACTGGAGTGGGCGGACATTTTTAGTGGCAGCAGGGATAGCTGAACATTTTGATATAAGATTTGTGCAGGTGGGCTCAGGGGCCGACTGACAACTCATGGGGCCCCCGGGCAATAGAGGATCATGGGGCCCCTGTGTCCTTGCCCAAACTCAAAAAAGCCTATGAAAAAGGTACCAGGGGCATCTCATTGGGCCCCCTACTGACCCCCCGGGCAATAGGGGATCATGGGGCCCCTGTGTCCTTGCCCAAACTCAAAAAAGTTTATGAAAAAGGTACCAGGGGCATCTCATGGGGCCCCCTACTGACCTCGGGCCCTCGGGCAGTGCCTGAGTTTCCAAATGGTCAGTCCGCCCCTGGGTGGGCTTGAAAATGAGGGAGTGATGGCAGTTTAGAAATCATGTCCTGGTTTGTCAGCTCCCACTCTAGTTTTGAACATTCCGCCATTCATTCCTATGGGACCAATTTCACCACAAAAACGCTGATATTTCGTGAACCATTCGGCGAAACGTTCCACAAAGTAATAGCACACCAATCGGGAACAATCCACACGTTTCGGTATGTTACTGTCTATGTAGTGTAAAATCTGTGGGAGGAGTTAGGGTGGTAAATTTGGCTATAATATTAAGAATATATATGTGAGATAACAGGAAGTGGTCGCCATGCAAGAACACTTAACTAGAAAAGGTACAATTTCTGGGGAAATTGTGTGACGTGTTCTTGCATCCAACCCTAACCAAGTGATTGATGAAATGTAAGCAGTGCACATGGCAAGCCTGATAGACTGAGAAATGCATTTCAACTTGTATTTTGCAGCTCACAGTCTAGCCTGGGTCACTCAGCTGCCTGGTGAGTCATCTTTGGTTGCTATGGCAACTCACTGAGTCAGTCACAGGAAGCTGAGAGGGGCTTTTATAAACACACTGCTCCAACTTGCCAAATTCACTGGCGATTGCCACTTTCAAACACTTGTAGTTTTAAAAGTATAAATGCTACTGCAAAGAGCTATATTGTGAGAATCACAAGAACCAGACCTACATTTTGATGCATAGTATGTCTCTGAAATATTAAAAATGAAGGCACAGTCGCAGTTTAGAAATGACCCTTCAAATTTCAGGTGGCTGCGAGTGAAGTTTCAATGAAAGTCAATGGGCAGTGTGAGTTGCAAACAAAAGGTGATATTGTGAAAACTATCAGGACTATGGCTTAGCCGTGGACATTTTTAGTGGCAGCGGGGATTGCCGAACGTTTTGATATAAGATACGTGTAGGTGGGCTTGAAAATGAGGGAGTGATGGCAGTTTACAAATCATGTCCTGATTTTTCAGCTCCCACTCTAGTTTTGAACATTCCGCCATTCATTCCTATGGGACCAATTTCACCACAAAAAACGTGATATTTCGTGAACCATTCAAGTGATAGCGCACCAATCGGGAACAATCCGCACGTTTCCGTATATTACTATGTAGTGTAAAAACTGTGGGAGGAGTTAGCGGGGTAAATTTGTCTATAATAAGAATATATATGTAAGGGGTCTTGCAAAAACACTTAAAAATGAGAGGTACAGGGAACAACCATTACGCTCAACTTCCAAGCCTCAGTGTCACATCTCCGGTGACATCCTCACCCTGTCATTGAACTTCATTAGATCAGATCCTCATTGTCAGTATCACTGAACTCCCCAGAGAGATCCTCATGGTAGTAAGCACTCATGGGGGAGTCTCACTCCTGTCAGTAATCACTGAACTTCCCTCAGATAGATCCTCACATCAGTATCAATGAACTTCCCTCAGAGGAATCTACACCTCGGTAGTGTCACTGAGTTGGCCCTAGAGAGAGCCTTCACTTGGTGTCCATTGAGCTTTCCCAACCTCTCCATCTGCTCAGTAAGCTGCGAGTCTTTTTATACCGCCCGAACTACCAAAATATCAACCTATGGAGAGTCAAATTTGAATTTAACATTAAAATCTTTCTTTTGGCTTGTATGTTCGCATCCAAATCCTTCTGGCTCTGTAAACCATCTAAAAATACAAATAATTCAGATTTGATCAACCCTGAGGTGGCAAAACCCATTTCCCAGAATCCTTTGCAAAGATATGCAAATGAGCAGGTTCAGCCAGTAACTTTCAAATCATACCTCTGCTGATAACTGTCACCAGTGTGCCTATGAGAGCTCTCAACTGACTTTTCATGCCATAGCTGGACACAGGAGCCGGACCAGGGCAACCGCCTGTAAAATGACAGCTTTCTTAACTACAAAGGTGAGTGGGGGGGGGGGGGATTCTGCTTTAACCGTTTCAATACCGGGCAATTTTACACCTTCCTGCCCAGGCCATTTTTCAGGTTTCAGCGCTCTCACACTTTGAATGACAATTGCGCGGTCATACAACATTGTACCCAAACTAAAATTTTATCATTTTCTTCACACAACTAGAGCTTTCTTTTGGTGGTATTTAATCACCGCTGGGGTTTTTATTTTTTGCTAAATTAACAAAAAAAGACCAAAAATTTTGAAAAAAAAACACATTTTCTTTGTTTCTGTTATAAAAGTTTACAAATAAATAATTGTTCTTCATAAATTTAGGCCGAGATGTATTCTGCTACATGTCTTTGGTGAAAATAACCCAAATTAGGATGTATTATTTAGTTTTTAGGAAAGTTATAGAGTTCACAAACTATGGGATAGATCTGAATATTGATCAATCCTGAAGTACTGACAGCCAATCTAATTTCTTGAGGTCTAAGAATGTCAGAACAGTACAGATATCCCCCAAATGTCAGAACAGTACAGATATCCCCCCAAATGTCAGAACAGTACAGATATCCCCCCAAATGTCAGGACAGTACAGATATCCCCAAATGACCCCTTTTTGCAGAGTAGACAGTCCGACGTACTTCATAAGAGGAATGGCGAGTTTTTTGAAGTTGTATTTTTTTGTCATAATTTTTTGGAAAATGAAAAAATGAAAAAAATTATTTTCACTATTTTTTTTTTTACATACTGTCACCAGTGCAGTACAGCGTCATCATATAACTGGCATGGTGGTGAACAGGGACACTGACTGGTGACAGTATGAAAAAAATATATATATATATATATTTTTTTAATTTTTTTATTATATTTAATTTTTTATTACATTTTTTTTTATTTTTTTAAAGATTTTTTTTCATATTTCACTATGACCAAAATAGTACACTGTTACCATAGTAACATTGTACTACTTTGGGGAAGTGATCAGTATTTTTTTTTTTTACACAATTTGCTTATAGCAAAGAATTACTTTGCTATAAGCAAGCATTTACCTGAATGAAATCGATTCATTCAGCTTTTTTTTTTTTTGTGCTTAGCTGTGATTTGGTCACAGCTAATCACATGACATGTGCATGTGATTAGCTGTGACCATTCACAGCTAGGCACTAGTATACAATGGATGGCATGAATGAAGCCATCCATTGTATACAACTGTCATGTGACCTGCTGTGATTGGTCACAGCAGGTCACATGGTACCAGCAATGGGAGTCGGTACTCGGATCTGTCATCGGCCGTGTCCGAGGTGCACGGCCGATGACAGATCGCACTGCTGCGCCGCTCTGCACTAGCGCAAACGGCGCATGTGCGGGAGCACAGCGATCACGGAGATCGCCGGGTGCGCGCCCCCTGGGGCGCGCAGGAGAGCGCGTTCTGGGGGGACGTCATATGACGTCCACCCAGAACTGGCCGGCCGCAGTGAAGCCGTCATTCGGCTATCTGCGGTCGGCTACTAGTTAACAAAGCCTTCATTTTTCCTTCATGGAATCCTCCCAGCACTTTGTTATGTGGCAATTTAAGTGTCTGCTGTCATCTCAGGAAGTAGCTGGTGCAGCCTCTCCATATATACAAGTATAGAATCGAAATTCAAGAAACCTCAAGGTGGTAATGTTGTGTTATTAACCCCTCGCCTACAGGACACCTATACCCCCTTCCTGCCTACCGGGCACTTCTACCCCCTTCCTGCCTACCGGGCACTTCTACCCCCTTCCTGCCTACAGGACACCTATACCCCCTTCCTGCCTACAGGGCACTTCTACCCCCTTCCTGCCTACAGGGCACTTCTACCCCCTTCCTGCCTACCAGGCACTTCTACCCCCTTCCTGCCTACAGGACACTTCTACCCCCTTCCTGCCTACCGGGCACTTCTACCCCCTTCCTGCCTACAGGGCACTTCTACCCCCTTCCTGCCTACAGGACACTTCTACCCCCTTCCTGCCTACCGGGCACTTCTACCCCCTTCCTACCTACCGGGCACTTCTACCCCCTTCCTGCCTACCGGGCACTTGTACCCCCTTCCTGCCTACAGGACACTTCTACCCCCTTCCTGCCTACTGGGCACTTCTACCCCCTTCCTGCCTACCGGGCACTTCTACCCCCTTCCTGCCTACCAGGCACTTTTACCCCCTTCCTGCCCAGGCCAATTTCCAGCTTTCAGCGCTGTTGCACTTTGAATGACAATTGCGCAGTCATGCAACACTGTACCCATATGAAATTTTTATCATTTTGTTTTGTGACAAATAGAGCTTTATTTTGGTGGTATTTAATCACCGCTGGGTTTTTTATTTTTTCTTAAACAAACCAAAAACCACTGAAAATTTTGTTATAAAATTTTGTAAATACAGTTGCAAGAAAAAGTATGTGAACCCCTTGGGATTACGTGGAGTTTTGCATGAATTGGGCATAAAATGTGCTCTGAACGTCATCTAAGTCACAACAATAGAAGAACACAGTCTGCTGAACATAATACTACACAAACATTAGATGTTGCCATGGTTTAATTGCACATAACATGTAAACATTCACAGTGCAGGGAGGAAAAAGTATGTGAGGCCCTAGCTTAATGACTTCTCCCAGAGCTAATTGGAGCCAGGAGTGAGCCAACCTTGACTCCAATCAGTGTGATGATATTGGATGTGTTGCTGACACCTGTTTTGGGTTTACTGGTTTCAAGAAGCACTGTCTGATGTGAACCATGCCTCGCAGAAAAGAGCTCTCAGAAGACCTACCATCAAGAATTGTTGACTTGCATGAAGCTGGAAAGGGTTACAAAAGTATCTCCTTGAGCCTTGATGTTCCTGTGTCCATGGTAAGACAGACTGTCTACAAATGGAGAAAGTTTAGCACTGTTGCTACTCTCCCTAGGCGCGGTCGTCCTGTAAAAATGACTGCAAGAGCCCAGCGCAGAATGCTGCATGAGGTAAAGAAGAATCCCAGAGTGTCAGCTAAAGACCTACAGAAATCTCTGGCATATGCTAACATTTTTGTTGCCACATCTACAATAAGGAAAACATGAAACAAGAATGGAGTACATGGGAGGACACCACGGAGGAAGCCATTGCTGGCCAAAAAGAAGATTGCAGCACGTTTGAAGTTTGCAAAAGAGCACCTGGATGTTCCACAGCACTACTGGCAGAATATACTGAGGACAGATGAAACCAAGATTGAGTTGTTTGGGAAGAACACACAACACTATGTGTGGAGAAAAAAGGCTCAGCACACCAACATCAAAACCTCATCCCCACTGTGAAACATGGCGGAGGGAGCATCATGGTTTGGGGCTGCTTTGCTGCCTCAGGGCTGGACGGATTGTTGTCATCGATGGGAAAATGAATTCCAGAGTTTATCAAGACATTTTGCAGGAAAACCTACGACCATCTGTCTGCCAACTGAAGCTCCGCAGAGGATGGGTGATGCAACAGGACAATGACCCAAAGCATACAAGTCATTCAACAAAACAATGGCTGCAACAGCACAGAATACGCCTTCTGGAGTGGCCCAGTCAGAGTCCTGACCTCAACCCGATTGAAATGCTGTGGCATGACCTTAAGAGAGCGATTTACACCAGACATCCCAAGAATATTGCTACACTGAAACAGTTTTGTGAAGAGGAGTGGTCCAAAATGACTCCAGATCGTTGTGCAGGTCTGATCTGCAACTACAGGAAACATTTGGTTGAGGTTATTGCTGCCAAAGGAGGGTCAACCAGTTATTAAGTCCAAAGGTTCACATACTTTTTCCTCCCTGCACTGTGAATGTTTACATGTTATGTGCAATGAAACCATGGCAACATCTAATGTTTGTGTAGTATTATGTTCAGCAGACTGTGTTCTTCTATTGTTGTGACTTAGATGACGTTCAGAGCACATTTTATGCCCAATTCATGCAAAACTCCATGTAATCCCAAGGGGTGCACATACTTTTCTTGCAACTGTAAGTTATTTTTCTCCTTCAATGATGTGCACTAATGAGGCTGCAGTGATGGGCACTGATAGGCTGCACTAATTGACACTAATAGGTGGCACTGATGAGGAGACACTGGTAGGTGGCACTGATGGGTATTGACAGGCATCACTGATGGGCGCTGAAAGGCAGCACTGATACATGGCACTGATAGGCGGCACTGACTGGCGCTGTTAGGCGGCACTGACTGGCACTGTTAGGCGGCACTGACAGGCACTGATGCACACTGATAGGCAGCACTGACTGGTGACACTGAAAGGCAGCTCAGATGGGCACTGATATGGGGCACTGATGTGGCACTGATGGGCACTGGCGGACACTGAGAGGTGGCACTGCTGGGGCTACATTGATCATCAGGGCACATGTCCCCCCCCCCCCCCCCCCGCAGAAAGCTGATTTCTGGCTCTCCTCTCCTCTCCTCTGTCAGCGTGACAGCTGAAGAGGAGAGAAATGCCGATAACCGACATTTCCCTGTTTACATGTGATCAGCTGTGATTGGACACAGCTGATCACATGACTGAGCCGACATCTTCGGCTCTTTCCGTGATCGGTGATCCGCTGTGTCTGAAGGACACAGCGCACCGACGATCGCCACGCTGCGCGCTCCCTGAGCCGCGCATGCGCAGTGAGAATGGGAGGACGTCATCCCAGAACGAGAGAACCACCTTGCGCCCGTCATACTACTATATGGCGGGCGGGAGGTGGCTAATATGGGTTTGGATTTTTCCAAATTCGAACCGTTATGCTGGTCATTCACAGTTTGAATTTTGGGAAATTCCTGATTAATGGGTTGAACTTTGGGATAAGCAGACATTTAGATTTATTAAAACTGGAGCACTTACAATCTGGTGCAGCTGAGCATGGCGGCCAATCAGCTTCTGACTTCAGACATTTGAAGTCTGATAATCAATGGTGGCAATATATGTGCAATACATGAGGAATAGTGGCAGTACGTCATAAAAAAAATATAGAGGCAATCACTGTAGCCCATTCTTGCTCTCTCACCCCAATACCTCTTCCCCATAAGCTCTGTGGTTGAAGTCTCCATCTGAAACAATTGGTATGGAAAAAGGAAAGTGCTGAAGCAGGAAAGATCACACAAATTCTGTTTTGATGTCATTCATCCAGTCAGACAGTTGGTGGGCCAAAGTGTAATTTCCTGCAGGCTTATAGAAAACTAAAATCATCAGCTCAGAATAAGAAAGGGTTCCAACTATGTTTGTATTGAAAGATTGAAGTACGTTTTAAAACATTTGCTTTCAAATGCAAAGAAAAGTAATGGAGACCCTTGCATTGCCATGCTGAAGTACAGAGAACTTCTCCCTATGCTATGAAGATGAGAAGAAGGGGAGGTGTTTTGTAGACCGTGGGGGCATAATGCTCTGGAGTGTTCCTCTTGCCAGCCCAAGTGTGCCTATGGTGACAAAATTGCTTCTCCATAAAATACAATACGTGAGTATAGCCACCCTAGGACAAAAAAAGTGTTACTTCCAAAATCACCACGTGAAAAAAAAGTGAAAAAAAAAAAGAAATAAAAGGAAAAAATCTGCAAAAAGAAAACAAATGCAGCTTCCATGAGAATGGTAAACTGCAATAAATTACATCTTGCTCTTGGGTTTAGATACACAGTAAGAGAAATGTAAGCTAAACGTGATGGCTGTAACAAAAGTAAGGCAAACGTGGACATAACTTTTGTATTAACTTACATACAGTAGGTCATCCAAATGTCACATGTTGGAAGAGTAACTCTTTCTCTATAGTAACTCTCCTTTTTCATTGCAGGAAAATAATGGATTCCAAGCAGACGCAACATGCCATCATTGAGATCTTGAAGAAGGAGGGGTACAGGCTGTCTGGCATCCACAGAAGGTTACAGAATGTTTATGGAGATGCCACCATTGACAAGAGCACTTTGCACATATGAATGAAGAAGGTTAAAGAAGGGGAATCAGCATTTGGTTTGGAAAACAAACTACAGCATGAGGAATCATCAATGTCACACAGCCTGCACTCTCCTTTCATCAAGAACTCAATGACGGAACTTTGCTTCCACTTTGAATCCATGGTTTACCTGCAATTAAAAAAAGAAGAATGTTTGTGTGATAACTGAGATTCTTCATATCACAGCCCCCCTCCTTTATTTCAAAATCCAGTTTTTACATCAGTGATGAAAAGTCTCCCTTTATATCACAGTCCCCCTTCACATCACAGTTTTTCCTTCACAGTGCTGCGCTCTGCCCCGCCTTCACATCAGCCCCTGCAGCTCTGGCCCCCTTCGCATCACAGCCCCCTGCAGCTCTGGACCCCCTTCTCATCATGGCCCCCTGCAGTTCTGGCCCCCATTCTCATCATGGCCTTCTGCAGCTCTGGCCCCCCTTCTCATCACCACCCCCTGGAGCTGTGGCCCCCCTTCTCATCATGGCCCCCTGCAGCTCTGGGTCTTCTTCTCATCACGGCCCCCTGAAGCTGTGGCCCACCTTCACATCACAGCCCCCTGCAGCTCTGGCCCCCTTCTCAACACAGTCCCCTGCAGCTCTGGCCCCCTTCACATCACAGCCCCCTGCAGCTCTGGCCCCCTTCTCAACACAGTCCCCTGCAGCTCTGGCCCCCTTCACATCACAGTTCCCTGCAGCTCTGGCCCCCCTTCACATCACAGCCCCTATTGGACCCCTTTATCATTATAGCCCCCACTGCAGATATTCCCCCACTTTAGTGATGCCTACAATAGAGAAAGAGTTACTCTACCAACATGTGAAATTTGAGCAATTTTGTAAGGTAATAAAAAATGTACTTTTGGTAGAGCCCCTTACAGGATTGTAAGGTTAATGTGTTTTGTCTTTTGTCTTAAATTTACATTCATCTGATAAAAAAAAACCCAGAAATGTCACCAACTGTATATTTCTGATGGCACCATATCTGATCGTGTACAAGCTAAAGGTTTACGGTTTCTGGTCAGGGGTGAATTTTGAGCCATGTTAAGTGCTAGAATATGATTTGATACAATTTGTATGTACCAAGCATGCTTCACATGTTTTGTCTTTAAATGCCAAGCACATAATATACAACAAGCAAATATTACCTTGGACTTCCTGTATCTTCTGGTAAAGCTAGATTTTTTCAGTGCATTTTGTGAACTTGAAACTGCTTTCTCTCTCAAAACAATGGAGGTATTTTGAAATTTAATTATTTAAACTGTTGCTGGAGCAACCAGAGCATGCAGCGAAAAAAAGCTTTATTTTAGTAGATTCCATGGTAGAAAAGAATAATGTCATTAAACACATAAAAAATTAAAATGCCACGTTTTTACCATTAAACTGTGTGTATAAACAAAGAAATTGCTGTGTAATAAAGAAGAATCCAGATATCTTACTGATATCAATCAAACCCTAGTAACTTGCAGTTGAGATAAATACACACAGACAACCTGTAAGTGACAAAGCGATGAAGAAGTTTAGGACAATGCGCCAGGACTCATGTAAGAGAAATCACACAGAACAACCATTTTCATCTTCATGTTTGTTGTTTTGTACTCGGCAAACTAAGTAAGCTTTAAAGAAAAACATTGTACAGAATACATCAGCAATTTAGTGTCAGTCTAGGTACGGAAATCTCTAGTTTTCCTCTGACTCATACCGGGCAGTCGAAAATTCTCCATATGTTTGGTTGCCCCCTTTCAGACTGAATTAGTTGAACTGTCTTGGACTGTACATTCTCTCCTGAAAAGTCTGCAAAGCATTTGTTTCTGTTCTTTAGCAATGAACAATACTTCAGGCATATGTGACTATTATCATGACTTTGGCTTAAGAAAATTGAATATTAGTTTAACAAATATTGATAGGTCAGTTTTGCATGGTTGCTGGTACAATAAATGCAAGATAGATTCTTATATCTGAAGAACTCAGGTGGTCAAAAATCCCATCAGACTTCCAGCTGCTACAACTATTTTTTTATGTAATTCTTTTATTTGTCCAAAACATCATGAACAGAAAGGGCAAAGAAAGATCATCTTAGTAAGTATATTGGGTAACATTACAAAAAGAAAATACCAGAATCAGGGGCGGACTGACAACTCATGGGGTCCCCGGGCAATAGGGGATCATGGGGCCCCTGTGTCCTTGCCCAAACTCAAAAAAGCCTATGAAAAAGGTACCGGGGGCATCTCATGGGGCCCCCTACTGACCCCAGGCCCTCGGGCAGTGCCTGAGTTTCCAAATGGTCAGTCCACCCCTGACCATAATATATACAAAGTAAAATGAAATAGAAAGAGCCAGTAGGATACAACTTATATGATGAAGGCATATTACAATCTGATACCGCAGACCAGAAAACACTAGCACGGTCAGATCATATAACAGTTGTCCTAAAATGTACCTGTTGGCGAGGGAGGTTGGGGCAATGCTAAAAACGTGCTGGTGCTTACCAGACAGTGCTACAACTACCGTATTTTTCACTCTATAAGACGCACAAAAAATGGGGGGAAATGTCTTTGCATCTTATGGAGTGAATTTTGACCAGGCAACCCCTCCACCCGTTGCCGCCACCATGTTAGAATACCGATCCAGCCAGCAGGGAGGGGCGGGGCAAGGTCTGGAAGCTCCACTGGCTCCACCCCATGCAGCCTGTATGGTCGAGAGGGAGCTGCTCTAGTAGAAGTTGTTATGTCAGTGGGAGCCCCGCCCCTGGACCTCAGAGAGGATGCTGAGCATGGCTGGCCAGGTATGTCCTTCCCCCCATAGACTGCCTGTGGACTGTTATACCAAACCCTCAGCTGTTTTTCACAAACTGTACATCTATGCATTGCTGAAAGAACTCTGTTCATCCCCTGTAATATGTCTGCAGTCTCTGGCCATCTTCTGTACTGTGTCCACAGTCTCTGGTCATCTCCAGTAGTGTGTCTGCAGCCATCTCCTATACTCTGTCCGCAGTCTCTGGTCAGCTCCTGTAATATGTCCGCAGTCTCTGTTCATCTCCTGTACTATGTCCGCAGTCTCTGGTCATCTCCTGTACTATGTCTGCAGTCTCTGATCATCTCCTGTACTATGTCCGCAGTCTCTGGTCATCTCCTGTACTGTGTCTGCAGTCTCTGGTCATCTCCTGTACTATGTCCGCAGTCTCTGGTCATCTCCTGTACTGTGTCCGCAGTCTCTGGTCATCTCCTGTACTATGTCCGCAGTCTCTGGTCATCTCCTGTACTGTGTCCGCAGTCTCTGGTCATCTCCTGTACTGTCTCCGCAGTCTCTGGTCATCTCCTGTACTATGTCCGCAGTCTCTGATCATACCCTGTACTGTGTCCGCAGTCTATGGTCATCTCCTGTACTGTGTCCACAGTCTCTGGTCATCTCCTGTACTGTGTCCGCAGTCTCTGGCCATCTCCTGTACGGTTTCCGCAGTCTCTGGTCATCTCCTGTACTATGTCCGCAGTCTCTGGTCATCTCCATTACTATGTCTGTAGTCTTGGTTCAGAATATTTTTTTCTTGTTTTCCTCCTCTAAAACCTAGGTGCATCTTATGGTCAGGTGCATCTTATGGAGAGAAAGATATGGTATTTTACATTTGCAGCAGTTGATAGGGTCACAGTCCCCTGGTAGATTTTTCATATTGCGGAATGAAAAATACTTTGAGAGCCCAGCTAGTCTAGAATTTAGGGTTGATTTACTAAAGGCAAATAGGTTGTTCAGTTTGCAAGGAATTTACATTTTCCCATAGTTTAGTAAATGAATTGAAGCTCTGATGACTTCCATCATCCAATCATGTGCAAGCAAAAAGTTTTATTTTTTTCCTTGCTCGCGATTTGGGTATTCTTGGGCAAGGGAATTTTCACCACATTCACTAAATTAAGGGGAAATTTCCTTGCAAAGTGAATTAAATATTCACAAAGAGAAAAAGCATGCAGCGCTAGAATATTGAGATTACCTCGTAATGCAATATGACAAACTCAATAGAGATAAACGCAGGGGGGCGGTGTGAGAAGAGAATAGAAACTGTGAGAGGAAAGGTTTCTCGAGTGGAAATAGAAGTAGACATAAAGGTGTAAGGTGACTCCTGTCTTATGAGCGTGCACTGCACCCCCTGGAGGTTGCTGTCAGAAAGGATTCCACAACATATCGGATGAACGTTTATCGATACAGATGTTTCTGGTGACTGTGGCAGAGACTACCAACACTCCGGCAGAGTTCCCTATCCAGTGACCAGGAGTAGGTCATTTTACTCCAATGCGCTATCAAATGCGCTATCTGGTTAGTGCATTCCACAGCCACACTACCTACCACAAAAGTCATAGATTTCCTTATGTTACTCCATTGATGTATTGACTTTGACACCCATGTCACCATGTACACCTTAGTTTGATTAAGAGTGTGTTTCAGTATGGGTTGTAAATACTAGTACTTATATGCTAGCTGCGTTTATCTCTATTGAGTTTGTCATATTGCATTACGAGGTAATCTCAAGATTCTAGCGCTGCATGCTTTTTCTCTTTGTGACTGTTATCTTATGAGGTGTTTTGAGGTTTGCCTTTCATGCGAGCTGCTTTATATTCTGTTCTAATATCATCCAGCGCTCGTTTTACCCCCTTTTGTTTATTTATTTACATGAATTAAATATTCACCTTTAGTAAAGCAAGCGCTTTGTGTTTACCCATTTCCAGTCCGGACACTTTTACCCCCTTCCTGTCCAGGCCAATTTTCAGCTTTCATCGCTATCACACTTTGAATGACAATTGCGCGGTCATGCAACACTGTACCCATATGAATTTTTTAGCATTTTTATGAGACAGACAAAGCTTTATTCTGGCTGCATTTATTCACCACTGGGATTTTTATTTTTTTTGCTATGTAAATGAAAAAGTCCAAAAATTAAAAAAAAAGTGTTTTTCTTATAAAATTTTGCAAATAAATAATATTTCATCATAAATCTTGGCCAAAATGTATTCTGTTATCTTTTTAGTAAAAAAAAAAAAATAACCCAAATTAGTTTATAACCAAAAATTATATTATTATTATTACACAGTATTTATATAGCGCTAAAAGGTTTGCTCTGCACTGTACATTATAGTGGGGGACAGTACATGAGACAATACAGTAACAAAACAGAACACGAGGGATTCAAAGGCTCTGCTCTTTCGAGCTTACAATCTAGGATTTTTAAACTTTTTTTTTACATTTTTATTTTATTTTTCTATATTATTATTTATGTTTTTTTTTTTTTTTTACACACTGTCACCCTAGCAGTACAGTTATAAACCATGGTGGCACTGTACTACTTGTGGGAGGTGATGAAGATTTTTTTTTTTTGTTACACTGATTGCTTTTACACCCATAAAGGCTGTAAAAGCAATCATTTCTCATTCTCTCTGGTTACATTCTTGCAGCCATTGAGAACTACAGTGTGAGCTGTGATTGGTCACAGCTTGTCATATGGTAGAAGGCCGTTTTGAATGGCCGTGTACCATGTGACCTCTGTGATCATTCACAGATTTCACACGTAGTAAGCAATGATGTAAGAAGTGACATTTTGCTTACTACTCTGCATGTGATCACTGATTGGCCAATAAGTGATCACATGATCGGGACCTCGCACAGAGGTCCCGTACGACGATCAGTGTTCCACTGTGTCCGGAGGACACAGCAGGCACCAGATAGCGGTGCTGCAAGCTCCCAGGGAGCGTGCACAAGCAGGGGGTAGGGAGGCCGTTTATGGCATACACTGCAGAGGAATGGTCTCTCCTAATACCCATGCACAAAAAAGCCCACCTAGAATTTGCCAGGGCCCATACTTAAAAAGAAAAAAGACTACTGGGGCTCTGTACTCTGGAGTGATGAGACCAAGATAAATGTTTTTGGAACTGATGGCTTCAAAACTGTATGATGTCACAAACGTGAGGAATGCATGGTGCCTACAGTGAAACATGGTGGTGGCAGTGTCCTTCTGCGGGGCTGCATGAGTGCTGTTGGTGTCGGGGAGCTGTATTTCATTGATGGTATCATGAATTCACAGATGTACTTCTCTATATTGAAAGAGAAGATGCTACCATCACTCCATTCCCTTGGTCTTGGTGCACTTTTCCAACATGACAATGATCCAAAACACACATCCAAGGCCACTGTTGCATTTCTGACGGCGAACAGGGTGAAGTGATTGAAGGGCCAAATATTTCTCCTGATCTGAACCCAATTGAACACCTATGGGGAATTCTGAAGAGACAAGTTGAGCATCACTCTCTGTCCAGCATCCAGGCTCTAAAAGAGGTCTTTCTTGAAGAATGGAAAAAGATAGATGGTGCAATATGTCGCCAACTTGTTCATTCCATGCCTCGAAGACTTTGTGCTGTCCTTACAAATCATGGAGGTCATACAAAATACTAGAAGTAGTAGTTTTTGTTGTGGGGTGTATTCATTTTTACTTCAATTAATTTGAGTAAAACTGAAGATTTTGTAATCTAAGTTATATTATTAATCTTACTTTCATGTAATGAGCGAAACAAATGTTCTATAAAACTCAGTTTTGTAAAAATTTTGGAAATTGTTCTTGTGTTCATTGAGATATTGATTAAAATCTTACTTTTCAAAAGAGGTGTACGCATTTATGCTGAGCACTGTATATTTATAGATATCTATATATTGATGTCAATGTTTTGGCAGGGCACAGCCCTCCCTCTTTTGGTGTTACACCGAAACATTGACATTGATTAAACTACAGTACATTGGAAAATCCCTCCTGCTGTAAGTCCCGTTGAATGCACCTACTGCCTGTTGCATATTCTATGTACTTTTTTATGGATTGCACACAGTCAATACCCCTACAAATGTGTGGTGGCCCATGTAAATATATATATATATATATATATATATATATATATATATATATATATATACTGTATATTGGACTCTAAGATCAAATGGGTGGTCAGTGTCATTGCTTGCATTTTTTCTAACATTACTTGGTCACAGATAGGCTGGATTTACCATTGGATGAAGTAGATACATAAAAAAAAGGCGACGGTGGCAGACAGATGGCTTTTCCCTACCCAGTTTTTCCATTATCAATAGGAGTATTCATAGAATATAAGGTTATGTATACTTTTTCACAATAGTCTAAAAAAAAAAGCCAGGACCAGCAAAACAAGTAAATGTGCTGTGTAAAAGTAATAATCCCAGAAGAGAAGTGTTATTTAGGGCACCAAAACTTGTATGCCTAAATGCTTGAGGTACAAAATCCAGCTCTGAGAGTAAATAACTCTACTGTTCAATGAATATCTACTCTTATTCTGGGCAGTTTAAATCCCAATTTTCTCTGTCCACATACAGTATGTAAATAGAATTCTAATATTAAATAAACAGTAATATGGTGCAGAGCTACATATACACATAAATAAACTCTAAATAAATAATAATAAATGAACCAGTGATATGATCCTCACAGGATCTAAATTAGACGTGAAAAAAGTGAACAAATGTGAATCCACACACAGGGTCCTATGCTTGGACCCAATAAGTGAACTGATACATATAAGTGATAAATAAAGGCATACAATCAACCCAATCCCTAACACGGGATCAAATACAATCACCAAATGTGTGTATGTCGCATTTACCAGCCCCTTCCTTTCCTGAATGAACACAATGAGTGATCGGTACCAATTACTCATTGTGTTTATTCATAACTGAAGCACAGTCAACTGTGTTTTGGGGGAGAAGGGGCTGTCAAGTTGGCTGTATGGGACCATGTGGTTTCTAACAACAGCCCTGTATCCAGTAAAGTGAGAACATGAAATATCCAATGGGTTTCAATGGCAACATCCAAAATATGCATTGTATCCTCGTGTTCAAGGGTTCAGATCATATTGAGGAAACTTCTACCAAGTAAAGAAATTATGAATGGTGTGTATTGAGCTGGAGTGTTGAAACAAGAGGGAGGGGGCAGTAATGAACCAAGCAGACTGACAATTAATGTGGCCCCCGGGCAATAGGGGATCATGGGTCCCTTGTGTCCTTGCCCAAACTCAAAAAAGCCTATGAAAAAGGTACCAGGGGCATCTCATGGGGCCCCCTACTGACCCCGGGCCCTTGGGCAGTGCCCAAGTTTCCAAATGGTCAGTCCGCCCCTGGAGCCAAGGCATTAAGGTAGGGGTGACATGTAGAAGGGATATTCTAAAATAGAGAGCCACATCAATATAGGTGGACAGCAAAAAAGCTGACAGGCCAGCTGACAGCCCTAGTTGAGGATAATAGGAGTTGGGCTTAACCACAGGAGAAGAGATGAAGATAAATAAGTAAGAAAATGAAAAAATGGAAGAAAGAGACAGAAAAAAGAAAAAGAAAAGGGGAGGGGTATTACTAAGATATTTTCAAAAATTTTACAGAAAAACCCAAAACACAGACCAGGTGTGGGGAGGTTATTGCACAAGGTTTTACGGTTTTACTCAATTGTCCAAAATGAGTTACAAGCAAGCATTGTCTGAGCATATATAAAAGGCATTTTAAACCTTTCTACTTACACCTTGTGTTTCTCACCTGCATAAGATGTGCATTGATCATGTCGTTTCATAGTGTCATTTGTTGTCCTGTACACACAGCCTATAGTAAATCCTCACATTTCTGTGTCAGAAGTGTCTTTGTGTTCAAGCATGAAGTACGTGTCATGGCACTTCACAGGTAATTCAGGACCTCTGTCTATAGTCTGAGAACTGACACTTCCTTTGAAGAAACTGCATATCCCATAATCTTTGGTTCTCTTAAGCCAGCCATAGATGGATCAAATCTTGTCCCATGCAGCAGAAACTGTCTGCAATTATATCCATCTATAGGCAGACTGGTTGAACTACAGGCAATCTATCAATCAACTTCAGTACAACCAACCTGTTGGATTTTTTGCATGCGATCATTGCCAGTGGCTATAGCTGCTAACAGTGATCATTGTGTCCTGCCAGACAAGAAGGTTCCTGGTCGGCAGAACTCAACAGTGCTGTGGGAGGGATTCACCCATCAATACTGACTATGTTGATGGGAGAATCAAGCTATTTTATTTCCTTCACCAGAAAAAAAATGGTATAAACTATAACTAGCCAAAATCTACTGCTCCACAGGTGAGAGCTTAACAGTAATTAGATCTGAAACAGACACAAATAGATAGAGTAATGAAAGGAAGAGATGATGCAATTCATGGAATGGATGATGTGTGGCCCTAAATAAGAAGTTGTCCTTTTAGCGAATAGGGACAAGCTGGGTGAATGAACGTAGGGGAATCGATCAGCCATAACACTACAAACAGCAGCCTCAACATGTGAACCCATCATTACAAGGTAAGACAAACAAGTGACGCAGGGAACAGAATTACACTAATACCAAGTTAAAACAACAAAACATTCGAAAGTGCACAATACCTACAATCTGTGACCTCTCTGTGATCTCTTTAGGTAAGAAACAGGGAAATTAACTTTAGCAGGTCATTATATCTACCCCATTGCTAAATGTAGTTTTGGGCTGAGTAAGATGACAGCAATTGTAGAACTCTTACTTAGATCTTTAGCATAATTCACTCATTTTACCAAAAACAAGTTCAATGAGATGAAAAATCATAGATATTACTGTGACTAAACCTAGGACCATGTTTTCAATATACCTGGCCTCCCACAGTACACAGAAGATAGAAATTCAATTATTTTAGTAAACATAAACTGTAAATACCTTTTCTCGTCAGCAGTTAGAGCAGTCTTGTGACTTCTATCAGAGTCCAGCAGAGCACTGGTTAAAGCTTGTAGGAGACGTTTTCATTCTGCTCTTTGAGGATGCAGAACTCCTGACCTCTGTCTGGTTAGTGCTGACTGGCCCTGTGCTGATCACATGCACTCTCCCAAGAAAAAAAAAAACCTCTGTAGCAATACACACCAAACTGAGCAGTGCAGAGTGACTCCACATGATATGTTTTATCAGGAGATAAGAGGGGCACACTGGAGGAAGGGGAGGATCAGACAAGGTAGGATCAAACAGCGTTTTTACAAAATGCAGAGTAACCCCTTAGGTTTCACAGTGAGTATACTGTGTTTTCCCGAAAATAAGACACGGTCTTATATTTTTTTGGGCTCAAAAAATCTACTAGGTCTTATTTTCGGGGTGGGTCTAATTTTTTTTAATGTACAGGTGTGGATGGGGGGTGCAGAGGTGAGCTGCAGGCAGCTGTGGTTACTGTAGAGAGGGCCGGCTGATGACAGTTATGAGCTGCAGTCAGGTGTTGCAGAGGTGAATTGACAGGTGAGTTTCAGACAGGGTGCAGATATGAGGCACAGACAGGATGCAGGGGGGAGTCGCAGACGGGGTGCAGGGGTGAGTCGCAGACCGGGTGCAGGGGTGAGTTGCAGACAGGGGATCCAGAAGTGAGCTGTGGCTGGGGGGTGCAGATCTGAGCTGAGCTGTGGCTGGGGGGAGCAGAGGTGGGTTGCAACTCAGCTGACCTCTGCACCCCCAGCCGCAGCTCACCTATGCACTCTGTCTGCAGCTCACCTGACTCAATTTACCTCTGCAACACCTGACTGCAGCTCACTTTTGCACATCCCCCCCTCCTCCTCCACTGCCTTCATATGGTTAGCTAGCTTTGCAAAACACAGCTGTCAGCAGCCGGCCCCTCTCTATAGTAACTCCCGTTTCGGGTCCTATCTTCCCACAAAGTGCACCAAGCACACTTACTCACCGCTCCGCCTCTTCCTCACTGGCCGGTGATCACCCCTGGAGCATCGGCTTCCATGCATTAGGCTGCAGGAGGAGATACCCCACCCCTAAACACACTGCATACTGCACCCGCAGATATCTGCTCCTTCCCTGTCCCACAGTGAGTACAGAGGTAGGGGGTTCTGTGGGAGCTGATGGGGAGTACAGAGGTAGGGAGGTTCTGTGGGAGCGGATTATGAGTACAGAGGTAGGGAGGTTCTGTGGGAGCGGATGGTGAGTACAGAGGTAGGGAGGTTCTGTGGGAGCGGATGGTGAGTACAGAGGTAGGGAGGTTCTGTGGGAGCGGATGGTGAGTACAGAGGTAGGGAGGTTCTGTGGGAGCGGATGGTGAGTACAGTGGTAGGGAGGTTCTGTGGAGCGGATGGTGAGTACAGAGGTAGGGAGGTTCTGTGGGAGCGGATGGTGAGTACAGAGGTAGGGAGGTTCTGTGGGAGCGGATGGTGAGTACAGAGGTAGGGAGGTTCTGTGGGAGCCGATGGTGAGTACAGAGGTAGGGGGTTCTGTGGGAGCGGATGGTGAGTACAGAGGTAGGGAGGTTCTGTGAGAGCGGATGGTGAGTACAGAGGTAGGGAGGTTCTGTGGGAGCGGATGGTGAGTACAGAGGTAGGGAGGTTCTGTGGGAGCGGATGGTGAGTACAGAGGTAGGGAGGTTCTGTGGGAGCGGATGGTGAGTACAGAGGTAGGAGGTTCTGTGGGAGCAGATGGTGAGTACAGAGGTAGGGAGGATCTGTGGGAGCAGATGGTAAGTACAGAGGTAGGGGGTTCTGTGGATGCGGATGGTGAGTACAGAGGTAGGGGGTTCTGTGGGAGCGGATGGTGAGTACAGAGGTAGGGGGTTCTGTGGATGCGGATGGTGAGTACAGAGGTAGGGGGTTCTGTGGGAGCGGATGGTGAGTACAGAGGTAGGGGGTTCTGTGGATGCGGATGGTGAGTACAGAGGTAGGGAGGTTCTGTGGGAGCGGATGGTGAGTACAGAAGTAGGGGGTTCTGTGGGAGTGGATGGTGAGTACAGAGGTTGGGAGGTTCTGTGGGAGCGGATGGTGAGTACAGAGGTTGGGAGGTTCTGTGGGAGCGGATGGTGGGTACAGAGGTAGGGAGGTTCTGTGGGAGCGGATGGTGAGTACAGTGGTAGGGAGGTTCTGTGGGAGCGGATGAAGAGTACAGAGGTAGGGAGGTTCTGTGGGAGCGGATGGTGAGTACAGAGGTAGGGAGGTTCTGTGGGAGCGGATGGTGAGTACAGAGGTAGGGGGTTCTGTGGGAGCGGATGGTGAGTACAGAGGTAGGGGGTTTTGTGGGAGCGGATGGTGAGTACAGAGGTAGGGAGGTTCTGTGGGAGCGGATGGTGAGTACAGAGGTAGGGAGGTTCTGTGGATGCGGATGGTGAGTACAGAGGTAGGGAGGTTCTGTGAGAGTGGATGGTGAGTACAGAGGTAGGGGGTTCTGTGGGAGCGGATGGTGAGTACAGAGGTAGGGAGGTTCTGTGAGAGCGGATGGTGAGTACAGAGGTAGGGGGTTCTGTGGGAGCGGATGGTGAGTACAGAGGTAGGGGGTTCTGTGGGAGCGGATGGTGAGTACAGAGGTAGGGGGGTTCTGTGGGAGCAGATGGTGCTGTCACTTACAAGAGGGATTGTCACTTGCAAATACAAAAGCCACACTTCTGTGTTTATAGGAGACAGTAGATATTGGTGTACACAGGGCCAGTGCCAGAGGTGGTGGAACAGCTGATCACAACTAGGTCTTATTTTCAGGGTAGGTCTTATACTGCAGCAATTCCCAAAAACAGTACTAGGTCTTATTTTCGGGGTAGGTCTTATTTTCGGGGAAACAGGGTAACAGGCATGATTTACTGTATATACAGACTGATTTTACTGTTGTGGGTTTAATAACTCTTTAATTTTTAAATAAACCATTATCCACAAACTGGATTACAGTTAAGGCAAGCACTAAAGATTTATATCAATGATGGGAAAACAAGCCTTGGACCTTCCATTCTACCACAAGAGGGCCTCTCAAACCACATTGCTAGTTCTGTGTGTGTGAGCCCTTTAAGTGCAGGGGGCGTTATGCTTAAGTCACTAAGATATAATGTATAACTTATTTATTTATAGGTTTGTCATTTTCCGCCATGTGACTGTTATTTTGAACTGCCTTTGGCTCTCGTTGCTCAAAATATTGACAATGCAATTAACGATTAGTATAGCTTTGTCAATTCAACGTTTTAGACTGTGAACTCTTTTGCAGTGATTAGTACATACAGTTGTGTACTCACATTAAATACACAACCACATACACAAAACAAAGAATATGAATCTTCAACATCCGTATGTGCAGCCAGTGAACAAGGATGTGAAAAATTCAAATGACAGAGGCTTACTGCATAAAAAATAAAAAAGATACAAGTAATAATTATTGGAGGATATGAGCTCCCCCTCCCCCCTCACCTCCCCAAACAAAATCATTTATTCCAAATGCCACAATGGGTATGACATTTTAAGAAAACCAAAATGCAATTAACGGCCAAGTAATTTGTTGCTGCATTATTGAGCAATTGATTTCCTACAATTGCCCCATGCTGGAGTTTAACTACATAACAAATGAATTTGTGATTATTCTCCTCTCCTCCATAGACTTGAATGCAGAAAGAGATTTATCACTAACGATCACTCATTTACTATATATACTTGGGAGATTATTCTCAGGAAACAAATTATTTTAAAGAACATTGTTTGGGTTTGATATGTGAAATTTTAAATTAAGTCTAAAGGAAAAACAATCTTTAAAAACTAAAAACCAACATGTCATACTTATCTGCTCTGTGTAATGGTTTTGCACAGAGCAGCCCTGATCCTCCTCTTCTTGGGTCCCCTGCTGGCACTCTTGGCTCCTCCGCCCTGACAGGTGAGACCATAGCAAGATGCTTGCTATCGAGGCACTCATGTAGGTTCGCTTCCGAGCCCTGCTCTGTGTGTCCAGAGAGAGAGATATAATTTCCCCCCTGTACAGATCATTAGTAAGACCTCATCTGGAATATGCAGTTCAGTTTTGGACAACAATTCACAAAAAGAACATTGGGGAACTGGAGAAAGTACAGAGAAGGGCAACCAAACTGATACGAGGCATGGAGGAGCTCAGTTATGAGGAAAGATTAGAGGAACTGAATTTATTCTCTCTTGAGAAGAGGAGATTAAGGGGGGGATATGATCTCCATGTATAATACATAAGGGGGGGTATGATCTCCATGTATAAATTCATCAGTGGTTCATATAGTGAGCTCGGTGTAGAGTTATTCACCCTGAGGTCATCACAGAGGACAAGGGGGCACTCTTTACGTCTGGAGGAAAATAAATGTAATCTCCAAACACGGAAGGTTTCTTCACAGTAAGAGCTGTGAAAATGTGGAATATACTCCCTCAAGAGTTGGTTCTGGCCAGCTCAGTGGATTGCATTAAATAAGGCCTGGATTATTTCTTGGATACACAGAATATAACTGGATATAACATTTATAGGTAAAGTTGATCCAGGGAATATCCGATTGCCTCTCAGGGGATCAGGAAGGTTTTTTTTCCCCAGCAGGAGCAAATTGGATCATGCTTTGCTGTTTTTTTTTTGCCTTCCTCTGCATCAACTGTGGGTATAGGATTATATATATATATTTTTTTTAATGGTTTAACTGGATGGACTTTGTGTCTTTTTTCAGCCAGACTATGTAACTATGTAAAAGCGCTGCTCGATCCACCCCCTCTCTCTCCTCATTGACTCACTGGCTGTGATTGTCAACAGTGGAAGCTAATGGCAATGGCTGATGTATTTAAGCCAATATAGAAGAGAGAGATCCACATTGCTGGATCATGTTGGGCACAGGTAAGTAATAGGCTCGGGGGGGGCAGGTTGCAGAAGGTTTTCTACCTTAATGCATAGAATACATTAAGGTAAAAAAAACTTGTACACAAATGAAATTTATATATTTTTTTCCATACAAATAGAGCTTTCTTTTGGTGGTATTTGATCCCCACTAGGTTTTTTCATTTGTTGTGCTATAAATGAAAAAAAAGACTGAAAATTAAAACAAAACAATATTTTTTTTAACTTTTTGCTTTAAAACATATTCAACAAAAATAAAAAATAAAATCTCCTTATAAATTTAGGCCAAAATGTATTCTGCTACATATTTGTGGTAAATAAAATCCCAATAAGCGTATATTGATTGGTTTGCTCGAAAGTAATAGCGCCTATAAACTATGGTATATATACTGGAATTTTTATTTATTTTTTAAATGATCAGTGACTTATAGTGGGACAGTGATAGTATGGTGGGCAATCTGACACTAACTGACACTTTTGGAAATTTGTGGGAACCAGTGACACTAATATAGTGATCAGTGCTAAAAATATACACTGTCACTATACTAATGATACTGACTGTCACTATACTAATGATATTTACTATAGTGTGCATGTCTCTATTTGGTGGATTTATCTTCCCTTCTACTCTTTGGGACTCAATAGAAAGGGAGAGGAAGTCTACATTAAATAAGTGGAAACTGAACATTTAAAGTTGTAAAGGCTAAAGACTTTTAAAATCTTCTGTGCACAGAACCCCCACCCCCCCAGCCCTTCCTTATACTTATCTGAGCCTGATCTTGATCCAGCGCTGTGCCCAAGAGCAGAGGCTCCCTCTGTTGTCTCCCTCCTTACTGGACATAAAGGCCATTGGCTCACACTGCAGTAAATCACAGCCTACGATGATGGAGCAGAGGGTGGGACTGAGCTGGGGATCAAGCCCATGCGAGTGCCCCCATATCTAGTGGCTTGCAATGGGAGCACTTGGAAAGGAGGAGGAGCCAAGAGAGCCAACCTGGGACCTCAGAAGAGGAAGATCGGGGCTTCTCTATGCATAACCATTACACAGAGTAGGTAAGTAAAAAAAAAATAACTTTTACAATTCCTTTAGAACTTTTTCCATAGGTTCCTCTTTTTGAGAATGTCCTGTTTTAGGTGAAAATGTCAAATTCTAGATTTCTTCTCATTTCCATTCCTGGTGACACATGTTACCAAGGCTGAGAACAGAAGTAAATCTCCCCAATGAATGACAGAAAGCAAGAAAACTATGTTAGGGATTTTAACCATTCTCCTTTCTTTAATCTGCAAAAATGTTTTATCTGGGGAACTAGTTTAATACCCCACATGGAAGAAAAATATATTTGAAACATATTTTAAAAATATTATTCCCAAATATATTGACATATATTTGAAATGCTACAATTTTGGCCATATTCAATATATTTCAATATATATATATTTTTAAATATATTCCACAGATTTTTTTTAACATATACAAAATTCATTTTAACATATATTTTTACATATATTTGTAAATGCATTCCAAAAATATAGATTTGTATTTTTAAAGACATACAGCATATTTGAAATGTATTTTTAAAAATATTTTTCATATATTTCGTAATAAAAATGCATTTTACCATGCAGTATATATATATATTTATTGAAATATATTTTGAAATATATTGAATATGGCCAAAATTGTAGCATTTCAAATATATGGCAATATATTTGGGAATAATATTTTTAAAATATATTTCAAATATATTTTCCTTCCACATGGGACACTTCAGTATGTGTTTATCAGAATAGGGTTTTCATCACCTCCACACACCTAAGCACAGTTAAATAATTTCTCTTTGCCTTCTTAACTCCTTCACTCCTTTTAAATTATTAGCTAGATTTTGGCTTCAAATTGATGGTGTATTTAAATTTGCTAATATATCTAACACTCCCCTCCATCACCCCCCCCCCCCCCAGACTGACAAAGCTGATGCTGAAATGCCTGTGCTCCTTCATCCAGAGTGGAGGCGGTCTAATACAGGAAGTGTGTTACTGGCCAGATCACCAGGTGTAAACAGAGGGGAAACATTAATAAAAGAAGAAGACTAATGCAACCAACATTTCTAATGATTGGTAAGCTGCAATATATTACATTTTTGGTTTTGGGTTTAATACTGTTTTAACTGCCTAAGAGTATACACCTGGTGATGACAGCCTTCTGTGACTTGACTACACTTTTGAGAGTGACTCCTTTTATATGTTCAAGAGTTATTTTTATTGTTTTGAAAACAGCAAATACAGAGCAGTTATGAGACATAATAGATATGTATATGTAAGTATGGCATCACAAGCCTACAGGACAAAATGGTCGTCCTCCAGACAATTCAAGATGTTACAATGTGCTAATAAGAGAACAAAATATGATCTCACAGCTCTTACATGCTTTCAACATAAGTCTACAGAGGAGAAATTAAGAAATTAAAGAGAAAAAAGAGGGGGAACAGAAGGAAAGGGGGAAAGAGTAGAGAGGTGAAGGGGAACATCAGTCGTGGAGGTGCTGTTTTGGTAGCAAATGAGAAAAGTTGCTTCTCATAAGTACAGCAGTTGCTGTTCAAAATCAGTTGGCATGAAGCTTGAGACCCATGGATCCAAGGTTTTGTGGAAACTGGGTTTAGCAGTCAGCTTGTCTTTGGTGAGCATCCAATGTACCTTGGATTTAACTGCTGCTAGAGAAAGAGAGATATTAGTCTAAACTGATGTTTGAAAAGCCCATCTGGTTCCAAGTTGAGCAGTGCCTCTCCAGTGAGAAATGGAATATCGACTCAGAACACTTTCAAAATATATCATAGGCCTAAGTTCATAAAGTATGAAAAATTGGACAGGTCTACCATATGTAGATATACAGTAGGTGCCAGGTTCTGAGCAACCAGATAGTGATTCCTTTTATTTTTTTTTCATTAACAAATGTCTTATCTGCATTATTTAGAGCTGTTTTTAATTTTGTTGTTGCAGTGTACAGTGCTTCCCTAGTGTAATATTTGTTGAGCTGAAAGGATGAGGACTATTAGGGACATTTTGTAATTGACACTTTTGACAAATTTTGCCCTGCATTACTCAGTGATTGTGTTTTTTTTTTAACATAAACATATATACAGTTGCAAGAAAAAGTATGTGAACCCCTTGGGATTACGTGGAGTTTTGCATGAATTGGGCATAAAATGTGCTCTGAACGTCATCTAAGTCACAACAATAGAAGAACACAGTCTGCTGAACATAATACTACACAAACATTAGATGTTGCCATGGTTTAATTGCACATAACATGTAAACATTCACAGTGCAGGGAGGAAAAAGTATGTGAACCTTTGGACTTAATAACTGGTTGACCCTCCTTTGGCAGCAATAACCTCAACCAAACATTTCCTGTAGTTGCAGATCAGACCTGCACAACGATCTGGAGTCATTTTGGACCACTCCTCTTCACAAAACTGTTTCAGTGTAGCAATATTCTTGGGATGTCTGGTGTGAATCGCTCTCTTAAGGTCATGCCACAGCATTTCAATCGGGTTGAGGTCAGGACTCTGACTGGGCCACTCCAGAAGGCGTATTCTGTGCTGTTTCAACCATTGTTTTGTTGAATTACTTGTATGCTTTGGGTCATTGTCCTGTTGCATCACCCATCCTCTGCGGAGCTTCAGTTGGCGGACAGTTGGTCGTACGTTTTCCTGCAAAATGTCTTGATAAACTCTGGAATTCATTTTCCCATCAATGACAACAATCCATCCAGGCCCTGAGGCAGCAAAGCAGCCCCAAACCATGATGCTCCCTCCGCCATGTTTTACAGTGGGGATGAGGTTTTGATGTTGGTGTGCTGTGCCTTTTTTTCTCCACACATAGTGTTGTGTGTTCTTCCCAAACAACTCAATCTTGGTTTCATCTGTCCACAGTATATTTTGCCAGTAGTGCTGTGGAACATCCAGGTGCTCTTTTGCAAACTTCAAACGTGCTGCAATATTCTTTTTGGACAGCAATGGCTTCCTCCGTGGTGTCCTCCCATGTACTCCATTCTTGTTTAATGTTTTCCTTATTGTAGATGTGGCAACAAAAATGTTATCATGTGCCAGAGATTTCTGTAGGTCTTTAGCTGACACTCTGGGATTCTTCTTTACCTCATGCAGCATTCTGCACTGTGCTCTTGCAGTCATTTTTACAGGACAACCATGCCTAGGGAGAGTAGCAACAGTGCTAAACTTGCTCCATTTGTAGACAGTCTGTCTTACCGTGGACACATGAACATCCAGGCTTTTTGAGATACTTTTGTAACCCTTTCCAGCTTCATGCAAGTCAACAATTCTTGATCGTAGGTCTTCTGAGAGCTCTTTTCTGCAAGGCATGGTTCACATCAGACAGTGCTTCTTGAAACCAATAAACCCAAAACAGGTGTGTGTGTGTGTTTTTTAAGGGCAGGACAGCTGTCAGCAACACATCCAATATCATCACACTGATTGGAGTCAAGGTTGGCTCACTCCTGGCTCCAATTAGCTCTGGGAGAAGTCATTAAGCTAGGGCCTCACATACGTTTTCCTCCCTGCACTGTGAATGTTTACATGTTATGTGCAATAAACCATGGCAACATCTAATGTTTGTGTAGTATTATGTTCAGCAGACTGTGTTCTTTTATTGTTGTGACTTAGATGACGTTCAGAGCACATTTTATGCCCAATTCATGCAAAACTCCACGTAATCCCAAGGGGTTCACATACTTTTTCTTGCAACTGTAGAGTATATATTCTAGGGGTGTTCAAGTCAACCAGAACTTTTGAAAAGAACACATTTTAAGGAGTGGAAACTGCATTTATTTTTGGACAAACTCCCCTGCTACACTTATACACTTATCCCAGCGTTTAACTATTGCCTGAAAGCTTTGGCATAGAAAGATTTGTCAGTAGCCCTGAATCATCCAAGGACATCCTGCTTCAATTCGTCATCATTGTGTTCACCGTTCCCACAGAAAGATTGTCTCTTGTGCAATTTCACTACATGGTATTTATTTATTTCAGGTACTTATATAGCGCCATCAATTTGCACAGCACTTTACATATATATTGTACATTCACATCAATCCCTAACCCTCAAGGGGCGTACAATCTAAGGTCCCTAACTCACATTCATACATACACATACTAGGGCCAATTTAGACAGGAACCAATTCACCTACTAGCATGTCTTTGGAGTGTGGGAGGAAACCGGAGTACCTGGAGGAAACCCACGCAGGCACAGGGAGAACATGCAAACTCCAGGCAGGTGGTGCCATGGCTGGGGTATGAACCAACGACCCTAGTACTGCCAGGCAGAAGTGCTAACCATTTAGCCACTGTGCTGCCCATGTTATGCATCGATTATCCAGGATCAGGTGCTCCGCTGGGTTGAATGTTCACAGGAATGGCAGCTGTGGGCTGGGAACCACCATGGCCGGGATTGTCACCGACGGACGGCCTTCTTTGTAATGTTTACACCATTCAAATGTCTTACTGTGACTGATTATCCTGATAGTCTTCTGTAGCTATCTGAAGGTTTTATACCTTCATTCACAAGAAACTTCATCACCACACGTTGTTCCATGCATGCACTAACACTGTTGTCTGCCATCTTGATTAACGGCATCTCTGTAAAATTAGAAGTGCCGGTTTGACTTGAATGCCACTCGTGTGAAGCAGTACCCCCATTAGTGGCCAGTAGTTTGATAGGTCCCTTATCCCATATTGTGCCCTGCAGTCAGGCACACAGTCACTCGTTGGCTCGGTACACAGTCCAGGGTGTTCTTTTGTTTTGTTTTTATTTTTGGGGTAACTTGGATAGGGATTAGATAAGAGTGGGATGTCAAAAAAAAAAAACTGTACAACTGAGGACACTAACTTTCTGCTTCTGCTGCTCTCTAACCACAGTCCTTGCAGGGACCAGAAAAGACTTGGCTTGTTACTTGTTCCAGTAATTTGAGATAAGTCCTTTAGTACAGATTAGAATTGACAAAGCTCTTCAGAATAGCAGAAGCTCCCTCCTTTTCCTGGCCTCTCAGCTGAATCTCAAGCACCAGAGGGGTGTGTGGCAGCAGCCCACAGTCTCTAGGATCTCTCATACAGTCTGGATCCTCTATGAGACAGTCCCTCAGTCAGCTTCTAGGCCTCTCAGCTAACCCAGCTGAGACCTCACAAAGAGCAAGCAGGACTGTTTGGGAAAGCTGCATGTCCTCCAGTCTGGACTTCTCCCATCCAAGACAAGACAAGATTGTGCTACAGCTCAAACTATTTATACCCTTACCCATCAGTCACCTGTGCAAGGGTCCACAAGATCGGCTAAGGCAGTATAAATATTCATGCTGCTCATTTACATTACTCCACACCTATGTTCCAGAATGATCTATGTAACCCTGGAGATACAGAGCGAGGGAAATTAAATCAGCAGCCTGCGAGTCATAGAACAGAAACTAAACAATCACATGCAGCTGCTCCGGCTACAGTGAGAGCTAAATTTGCCAAACCCAGACTTGCAGCCATTTTATAAAGTATCAGAATGGATTGTAGTAAACCTATGGTATAAGATGTTACAAATCAGCTATTTAAAACTGATCTTCTCTATATTTTGTCACCTTGGATCAGGGACTGTTTCTGACTATAAGGAAATTAATGAAATGTGATTAATTGTCTTGTATCCTCCTACTTAATAAAACTGGCACAGACTTATGGTTTGGCAAATTCTCTCTCACATGAACATGATTTATTTATTGGAGTGGAGAAATGTGACCTTACAGTCTCTTGATTAATAAAAAAAAAACTCTTTTATAAAGACTAGCATTTTTGGTAATTTTTAATATTCCTATATCAAAAATAACCACGCTTGTGAAACAACACAAACATAAAACCTGCCAGCACGATATGTGATATTTAAAAAAAAAAAAGTTTACATGAAAATGTGCTGTACAGCAAAAACATCAAATAAACATGCAGTGTTCAAATGTGAAAAAACATACATTGTCCCAATGTGAAAAAAACTCTTGTAAAAAAAAAAAAAGGAAATCTTAAAAAAAAAAATCTCTTCCACAGTGCCCCACCACCAACATGAGACCTAAATCTGCTTACCAAACCCCCATGACTCTTAGATCATCAAGAGTCAAGCAGTGCTTTTAATCAGAAACCATGTGGACCATCACCACAAACCTTTAGATGTTTAGATAAAGGATCCATGTACAGGTAAGTACCCAAAAAAAGATCACATGTTCCACATAGCGTGAAAACTGTAATACGTTTATTAAAAGGAGTAAAATTGCACTCATGGGGATAAAAATATTCTCAAAGCTGTAAAAAACCATCCAACTCCCACCTGGATCACAATAGCGGCTCACTTTTGGTAGGCGTGAAGATGTCACAACAGGCTCCAGCCGACGTGTTTCGTCATAGATCATATCTTCTGGGGACATTTATGACAAAACACTTTGGGCAGAGCCTGTTGTGATGTCATTGCTCCTACTGGACGTGAGCCACTATTGCAATCCATGTGGAAGTCTGATAATGTTATACAGCATT
>NW_028318228.1:0-87500 GCF_062004578.1 Staurois parvus | reverse complement strand
GGGGTCTGCCGATCGAAAAAGGTCTGCCGATCCAACTCCTGATCAGCGCTCTAAGCCACTGGCTAGAGTATTCTGGTGAGGGGGCCATCCCCCGACAGAAGACAATAGCACAGCAAGGGAGATCACTAAACGAACATTGGATAGTTAGTACAGCGGCTCCTCCTGATTATTTTTGTTCAGCCCACTGGGTTGAAAAACAAAAAAACAGTAGTGTTTACTAGGATTAAAAGTATAATTTGACCTTTAGTAACATGTTACAACTGTATTTAGGATGTAACGTCTAACACAGGGGTCCTCAAACTACGGCCCACGGGCCACATGCGGCCCGCCGAGGACATTTATCCGGCCCGCCAGGCAGGGGCGTATCTGCTGCGAGGCAAGGGACTAGGGTTTGGCAGGTCGCGACCTAAAATCATCGGGAGGGCAGCCGCAGAGCAGAGGCATGCAGTGTCCTGTCTCTCCGCCTTCTCCTCTCCGAGCTGCGGAAGTTTCATGTGTGTGTATGGGGCCCGGAGAGCCCGCTCCTTTGTGAGCGATGATCGGATCAGGTAGGATGGGGATGGCCGGGGATTTACACCCGGGGTGACACGTCTGCCAGCCTGGGAGGGGGGAGGTGAGGAGGGGACAAGTTAGTCTGGAGAGCGGCACTTCTCACACATCTGGGACCCCAGGCTGTCACCAGGATATGAAGGTGACTACGGACTACACATCCAGGGAGGGGGCATTCCACAGGAGGACTGACACACTCCTCATATATGGAGTTCATTCTCGTTATCAGTATTCACCCAAAACTCTCTGTGCTCTGCTTCATACATGGGGGGGAGTCAGTGTATATAGACTAGATTCCTTTCCAATCCCTTGTGATAGTGGGTGGGGTTTATCTTCTCCGCAGTCACTTTCACAATTTAAAAATTGGCATGGCTGTGTGGTGCTCTACCCGCACAGCTTTTTCATTCATTTACAGGAAACTGTGAATTAAAAAAAACTACAAGTCACCTCTGCCACGGTGGGCAAAGGTACAGGACAGAGAGCTGTATGCATTGTGTGCTGGAGCCTGACATTTCACCTGGGATAATACATGCAATTTTTTTGTTACCTGCAAAAATATGTGCATTTATTATTTTTTTTTTTCAAAAGTTTAACAGCCTTTAAGCCATTTTCTTTTCGCACATATCTAAAAGCACATTACAAATACTATAACCCCCTCCTCCCTATCCAAAAATATTTTTTTTAGCTGGGTAAATATGAAACATTGCATGTAAATATTTTTTTTTTTCACATACAGGTAACAGGTGGCGTTCTATTCTCCTTTTCATACGTTTCCCTGCCTGGTCTGTGCTCATATACTGTAAAGATTCAATTAGAGAGAGACAGCCTGAAATCAAACACGTTTTAAGCCTCTCTCTTTGTGAAATCACATGGGGAGGGAATAACAGAGTGGTGCAAGGATAATAACTGCGCCGCTCTTGTAAACAGAAAAAAAAAGCACATGCTGCTCCAAAAGGGTTGCAAACCTTTGTTATTTAGGAACAATCAGTTCTCTGTTTTGTGGCTGTGACACAGCACACAGAGCAGGAGAGCTGGAGCTACATGCGCCAATCTTTCTGTTCATCCCTGCCCCACCCCAGAGCTAAGAAAACTGCCACATTCCCTCTGGCTCCGTGAGGATGTCGATGACGAAACGCGTAGGTTGAAGCCTTTGGATGCGACGTCAGCACGCAACCTGTATTGAATGATTTTATAAAATAAATATTTCTATTAAAAAGTAATAAATATAAAGAAAAAGATCTAAAAAATAAAATTGATACAGTTTATCTGTTTCTGATGAAAAGGCCACATATACCCAGCAATTAAATCACACATCCCTCATTTTTCTGCCAGTCTATGTAATTATTTTTACAAAAACACCATACACATGCCTCCACTTGTAGTTTATATGTGGCCATGTGACCACGCACCTTTGCACACATTTGCAAATTTATGCATAAGCTCCAGTGCCCACAATGGACCTCTGTATATGCTGCTGTCCTAACTGTATAATTTTCAGAGTCTCCATATTAAGAGCATGGATGCACTGGATGTCTTCGCTGCCATTGTGCTTGTGCTGGGTGTCGAATGCATCCCTGTGCCTTTGAGGAGGGATGGACTCCTTCCAGGCAAGCCTGCCCATAACCTATCCATTGTTATACATGCTCCTACTATGGAGGCTCTTTAAATTTTAGAGTTAGGACTGCAGTATATACAGAGGACACTTGTAAAGGGTACTGCGGCTTATGCATACAATGGGGAAAATAATTATTTGATCCTCTGCAGATTTTGTAACTTTGCACTTACAAAGAAATGGTGTCTATAAATTTGTATCATAAATGTGTTTTAAATGATAGAGACAGAATGCCAACCAAAAATCCAGAAAAACACGATATAAAATGTTGTAAATTGAGTTGCAGTTCAGTAAAAATAAATATTTGATCCCCAATCAAAACATGACTTGGTACTTAGAGAAACCTTGTTGATAAGCACAGAGGTAAGATGTTTCTTGTAGCACTCCATGACCTTAATGTGCTTCTTCTTGAACCACTCCTTTGCTGCTTTGCTGGTATGTTTTGCATCAATGTCATGCTGGAAGACCCAGCTATGACCCATCTTCAGTGTTCTGGCTGAGAGAAGAAGGTTCTTATCCAAGATTTTACAATACATGGCCTCGTCCATTGGCCCCTCAATGCGGAAAAGTCGGTCTGTATCTTTAGCAGAGAAAGAGCCCCAAGACATAATGGTTCCAACTCTGACTGTAGAGATGGTGTTAAACATTTTTCTTCCTCCAAACACAGCAAGTTGAGTTAATTTTGGTCTCATCTGACAACAGCACTTTCTCCCAATCCTTCCTTGAATCATTTAGATGTTCATTGGCAAACTTCAGAAGGTCCTGTACACGTACCTCCTTGAGGAGGGGGACCTTGCAGGCGCTGCAGCATTTCAATCCATGGTGGTATACTGTGTGACCAATGGTTTGTTTGTTGACTGTGGTCCCAACTGCCTTGGGATCATTCACAAGCTCCTCCTGTGTAGTTCTGGACTGACCCCTCACTTTTCTCATGATCATCCTTACCAGCATGAGGTGAAATCTTGCATGGAGCTCCAGACCGAGGGCGATTTAGGGCATAATGTGACCAGGAATGAATGTCCAGGATACATACTACTAGCGTTTCGGGCATTCATCCCTTGGGTGCATGGAGCCCCATTTACTGAAGTAAACATCCAGTTTGCTGGAGCTTTAAGGAATATAAATGCAGAATTTACAGCGTCAGTCTAAAGGAAGCCTTAGAGACGCTGAAGAACCAGCACACCACCTTGCAGTGGGTTTTTGTTGTGATATCTTTCAAACTTGCAAGGTTGGCTATATATTTTGCCTGGAGTAGCGGTTTATTGTTTCACTAGGTATTACTAAAAAAAAATTATAAATGCAGGATTTTTCTTTGCTTCTTCACAATTAGTTTACAAATGCTAAGGGCTGCTTTGTGGAAAGAAAACAACACTGTTCTATGGAGCCCTTCACAACATTTTTTTTTTTTTACGTGGTTGTAAAGGTTCAAGGTTATTTACCATCATGCATTCTATGCATGAAGGCAAAAAAAAAAAAAAAAACCCTTTGTGTGCAGCTCCCCCCATAGCACCCCAAATAACTACCTGAGCCCCATTTTGATCCAGCAATGTGCACGAGAGCCTCGGATGTCCCGGATCTCTCCCTCCTCATTGACTGGGACAGCAGCAGGTGTGGGCCCGAGCTGCGTCTGTGAATGGACACACAGAGCAGTGGCTCGGGAGCGAGCCTGCTCAGGTGCACCCAAAGCAAGCGGCTTGCTGTGGGGGCACTTGGCAGGAAAGAGGAGATAGGAGCACTGGCAGGGAACTTAAGTAGAGGAGGATATGGGCTGCTCTGGGCAAAACCACTGCACAGAACAGGTAATTAAAACATGTTAAAAAAAAAAAAAAAAAAGGGGCCTTTCCAATCACCACAATAAATGATAATCCAAAATCTATAAAAGCCATGGAACTCTTAGATGGGTAGGGTCATGTCCTAGGGACCCAACTTTTAGCACAATAATTGTGTATTGCATAATGTTATTGTTCTTACAAATGCAGTTAGTAGACATACTCCATTAAATATAATCTGTACTATCGATTAAATACAGAAATAAAGAGTATGACAGTGTTAAAGTGCGTCATTATTAAACTCCTGAAGGAGTTTACTTAGTAAAAGTAACTAGAATTGCTTTTTAAGAGGACCTACAAAAACCTAATGAATAGGCACCTACTTAGAAGAGGTGAGAAACAGAGCTTTACTTGAAAACTCCAAGTACTTTGGCTTTGTAGAGTTCATGTTACCAAAAAAGAATTCTAGGCAAACAGCTAAGTACAGTTGAAGAACATACATATGACCTTTTCTTTCTTGCCAAAGGATTTGTAATCTTGTTTAGCAGTCTTGTGGTCAGGCACCCTTAATAAGGGCCCTTTCACACTGCTCTGTAGCAAAATTGCAGTAAAAACGCAAATCCATTTTTGCCACAATTTTGCGATGTTTCAGATGTGTTTCCAGTGTGTTTCTTTGGTTGCTTGTGCCTGTGAAATATGGACATAAGACTTAAAAACGCAACAAAAAATGCAAAACGCTGTGCATTTTTGTTGTGGTTTTTAAAAAACTGCATCACCGGATTAGCAGTTCCCCACACCCACAAACAGAGCTGGAAGGCATATTTGGGAGAGCTTACATTGTCCTTACCTTGAAGAAAAAAAAAAAAGAAAAAAATTCATCAAGCAGGATAGGTTAGAGTAGAGTGGAAGGAGGGTTAATATTTGTCTGGAAATGAGTGTTAATGGAACTGAATAGCTGGCTTTTCTATTAACTAAATGTTAACAGGACATAATTAGCAGTAAAAGTTATATTGTTTTATGATGTCAATAAATATCTACACTGCACTCAAATAACACTGAAATATATAAATCACAGGGCAAGGGCTACAACACATCACATGGCCCCTCCGACATCTACACAAGTGGGAAAGATACCAATAATTGTCCTCCAATTTCTAGGAATGTAACCTTCAGGTTGTATAAGAGTGACGTGTGCAGTAAAGTTGACATCATTTGCAGAACTTTTAGCAACTTTGTGCTACTCTATTGAATCACTTAAACCCATTTTAGCTTTAATGTTAAAGCGGAACTAAAGTCTTCTTTTCTACAATGGGATGGAAAATGGTGCAACCAAAAAGCGTTCCGTTTTCATGGGGCTCTAGCAGGGATTATGGCTATGAGTGGCGAATGGTCTGAAATACCACGAAGGGCATATTTATTTATTTCAGGTACTTATATAGCGCTGTCAATTTATGCAGCGCTTTACACACACACACACACACACACACACACACACACACACACCAGTCCCTAACCCTCAAGGGGCGTACATTCTAAGGTCTCTAACTCACATTCATACATACACTTATTAGGGCCAATTTAGACAGGATCCAATTAACCTACCAGCATGTCTTTGGAGTGTGGGAGGAAACCAGAGCACCTGGAGGAAACCCATGCAAGCACAGGGAGAACATGCAAACTCCATGCAGGAGGCGCCATGGTTGGGAATCGAACCCATGACCCATTTACTGCAAGGCAGACGTGCTAACCACATATCTTACATTCTGAATAATAGCTAGACACAGAGAGGTGCCTAGAGAAAGAAGTGACTAGAGGAAAGAAAAAAGTATCCTTTTCAAAAACTGGGAGCAGGCAGGCTTTTTATTGCAGGGCAGACATGCAATGTCCCACCTACCTGCTCGCAGTCTTTTAGAATGTACACTGATCATATGTGCTGGGATGACTAAGGTCCTGCGCAGGAGTGATGTTAACCCATGCCAGCCAATGAAGAAGGTCAAAGACCAGCACCCTGACAAAGCCAAGTAGAGGATGCTGGTGAGCAGGGGTGGACTGACCATTTGGAAACTTGGGCACTGCCTGAGGGCCCGGGGTCAGTAGGGGGCCCTATGAGATGCCCCTGGTACCTTTATCAAAGGCTTTTTTGAGTTTGGGCAAGGACACAGGGGCCCCATGATCCCCTATTGCCCGGGGGCCCCATGAGTTCTCAGTCCGCCCCTGCTGGTGAGAGATGTTGAACCGTTGAAGGAGACTTTAGTCCGCATTAAAACCCACCTGCTGGATCCTGTTAAGTTTGCACTTGTGATTGCTCTCCCCAGACTATTAAAACACTGACAAATTTTAAATCAGAATGGCCTATTTTTTTTCTTTTAATGCTGGATTTTCAAATCCCATTGATGTCACCATGCCCTTCTGAAAAAAGGGTACTTCCATGCGTCGGGAGGAGGACTTTTTTGTCTTCTCCCACATCATAACCATGCAAGGAAACAGCACTACATGATGCAATGGGAAGTGACGGCCTTTCCAATGATTTCAACAGAAAAAGCATCAAAACAAATAATGCATAGGTTAGGCATGATTAGGTCTTACAGTGATTGTAAACACATAATTAACCATTTGCCGCCTGGCCTATAGCCGTTTGGCGGCCACAAAAATGTATTACCTTTCCGGGGGGTACGCCATTTGGTGTCCTCCCGCACATGCGCAGTTGCAGAGCCGCGCAGTTGCAGAGCCGCGCGATCTGTCACCGGCCGTATACCTTGAACACGGCCGATGACAGATCTGAGTGCCGGCCCCTGTTGCCGGTACCATGTGACCTGCTGTGACCAATCACAGCAGGTCACATGACAGTTGTATACAATGGATGGCTTCATTCATTCCATCCATTGTATACTAGTGTCTAGCTGTGAATGGTCACAGCTAATCACATGCACATGTCATGTGATTAGCTGTGGCCAAATCACAGCTAAGCACAAAAAAAAAAAAAAACCTGAATGAATCGATTTCATTCAGGTAAATGCTTGCTTATCGCAAAGTAATTCTTTGCTATAAGCAAATTGTGTAAAAAAAAAAAAAATACTGATCACTTCCCCAAAGTAGTACAAATGTTACTATGGTAACATTGTACTACTTTGGTCACAGTAAAATATGAAAAACAAAATCTTAAAAAAAATAAAAATGTAAAATATATATATATATATATATATTTTTTTTTTTTCAATATTGTCACCAGTCAGTGTCCCTGGTCACCGCCATGCCAGTTATATGATGACGCTGTACTGCACTGGTGACAGTAAAAAAATAATTTTCACTATTTTTTTTTACATAATTTTTTCATTTTCCGAAAAATTATGACAAAAAAAAAATACAACTTCAAAAAACTCGCCATGCCTCTTATGAAATACGTCGGACTGTCTACTTTACAAAAAGGGGTCATTTGGGGGATATCTGTACTGTTCTGACATTCTTGGACCTCAAGAAATTAGATTGGCTGTCAGTACTTCAGGATTGATCAATTTTCAGATCTATACCATAGTTTGTGAACTCTATAACTTTCCTACAAACTAAATAATACATCTTAATTTGGGTTATTTTCACCAAAGACATGTAGCAGAATACATCTCGGCCTAAATTTATGAAGAACAATTATTTATTTGTAAACTTTTATAACAGAAACAAAGAAAAACTTGTTTTTTTTTCAAACTTTTTAGTCTTTTTTTTGTTAATTTAGCAAAACCCCGCCAGTGATTAAATACCACCAAAAGAAAGCTCTAGTTGTGTGAAGAAAATGATAAAATTTTAGTTTGGGTACAATGTTGTATGACCGCGCAATTGTCATTCTAAGTGTGAGAGCGCTGAGACCTGAAAAATGGCCTGGGCAGGAAGGGGGTAAAAGTGCCCGGTATTGAATTGGTTAAAAAAAGGGCCCATGAAAGACTCCTGGGATGTGTAAAATCTTTTGGCTTAGGCCAGGAACCAATTAGAAATGTGAAACAAAATGTATAAAACAAATAAATATTCTATACATTCCCATCTATTTGGTTTGGCAAGCAGCATAAGGATTAAAAATTATTTTTTTTTTAATCCAAACAACTTTTATTGTCAAGATAGAGAAAATGGAGCAGTACTTACAGAATCCACAATGACATTACTGCAGCAGCATGATTACACATAAATAGAACAATGTGGATACGCAGATCCCATAATAAACAGAATAACAGAAATGGTAATCAAACAAAACAGAGACCCCAAGGATCCAAAAAACTTTCTTGACAATATCTTGCTTTTTCCTTTTTACGTCTTATTCCTTCCCGACCAGATGTAAACAGAAATGGGGGAAAGGAACAAAGCCCAAAACATGTCTTCAAACAATATAAAAAAAAAACAAAAAACACATCAACAACATCTGGTTCACCCGAGACGTCTCATCAAAAAGAATAGGAGATGCACATGAACTCCCCCAGGGGGAGGAGTGGAGCCACGCACCTGATATAAAATATCACACCTGCAGAAGTCGGCCCACTATCAATTGAGGAGGGGCGAGCCCAGGTGTATCCAGCCAACCCCACCATACCATACTTAGGATAAGCATTGTGATGTTGGTACGCGAGTTTCTACTGTGGGAGTAAAGAATTAACATAATCTATCCATTGCTTACTAGTCAGAGGAGCCAATGATAACCAGTACCTTGCTATCAACTTCCTAGCCAGATATAAAAGTCTAGATACCCTCCTGGTTGGAACAGTTCTTGGTCCAGTGCCTACAACAGACAATGCAAGGGATCCTGGGGAATTAATTTTGATTAAGAGAGTATAGTTCCACTTTAGCAAACTAAATGTCATCTAGTTTAGATTTAAAGTATTTTATACAACATATTTGCTATACTTTTGTACCCTAAAATACTTTTTCGTATCTCAGTGCTACTGATAAGAAAACTTATGCAACCACCACATCCAAGAACTGGTAAACTGCAATATATTACATTTTGTTCTTGGGTTTAGATACATTTATACCCAAACAAGTGGTGATGAGATGCTGGGAACAGAATCAACTGATTAATGCCATACACAGCTTCTCCTTCCATCACCCTAATCTAACCATTTCCTACCCATAGGATATCATATGACATCCTCGTGTTGAAGTGCTTATACCGGGATGATGCCTACACCTGCAAGCATCATCCGGGTATCAAAATTTGCAGCCAGGGATCACCCTGTATGGCAGAAATTATTTGCGTGACTGAACAGCCACTCGATCACTTCTGCGGGCAATGAAAGTGTGTCCTCCCCCCTTTTCCCAGGCTCATTGGCCAACTGCAGAGCCTGGGCCCACTGCAATCAGAGGTGACGGCAGAGAGAGAAAGGGAGGAACTTATATTGTCCCCCCCTCTGTGACCCCGAAAACCAGGAGCGACATGGATTTCGTCACTTTGGGTTTCGGCTTTTGCTTACCTGGCCATTAGTGTCCAGTTAAGCAGCCCATCAGACCGATCTGTTTCTGATCGGGTGCGTTAGAGGCCAGAAGAGAGATTTGGGGTCTAACAGACCCAAGGTCTCTCCATAAAGAGGACCTGTCATGGACCATGCTTTCACAAGGGATGTTGTTCATCCTTTTTGAAAGCAACAAAGTTACTCAAAATAAATTAAACAGTGTAAAAACAAAAGTTTAAAAAAAAAAAAATTAAAACCACCCTTCCCCCATGCCTGCGCGCAACCACGAATGTATACGCAAGTCCCACACCCACACACATAAATGGTGATCACACCATACTTGTGAGGTATCATTGTGAACGCCAGAGCAATACTTTTAGCTCCAGACCTCCTGTGTAATTTTATACTGGTAACCTGTAAAGGCTTTTAAAGCATTGCCTATGTAGATTTCTCACTCCCTCACTCTTCGCCCGCATCACCCACCTCCTAAACGACAGACTGGATGTCCCTCAATTTCCTCAAGTTAAACCTGTCCAAAACCGAGCTCCTAGTTTTCCCCCCAGCCCACGCCTTCCCCCCCATCCTCTCCATCACGACTAACAACGCCACCATCAACCCCACAAAACCGAGCTCCTAGTTTTCCCCCCAGCCCACGCCTTCCCCCCCATCCTCTCCATCACGACTAACAACGCCACCATCAACCCCACCCCACACGCCAGGGTCCTGGGTGTCACCTTGGACTCAAACCTTTCCTTCCAACCTCATGTCCAATCACTATCAAATTCATGCAGGCTCCACCTCCGCAACATCTCCAAGATACGTACGTTCCTCACCCCAGACACTACTAAACAACTCGTACACTCCCTCATCATCTCACGCCTGGACTACTGCAACTCCCTGCTCACCGGCCTACCCAAACGAATGCTATCCCCGCTCCAGTCTATCCTGAACTCAGCAGCTAGACTCATCCCTCTCACCAACCATTCCACTTCGGCCATCCCCCTCTGCCAATCCCTTCACTGGCTCCCGATTGCCCAACGCAATAAATTCAAATGACTAACTCTGACATACAAAGCCATTCACAACGTTGCCCCAAATTACCTCACTGACCTGATACCCAAATACCACCCTACCCGTGCCCTTCGCTCTTCACAAGACCTCCTACTCTCTTGCTCCCTGGTCTCCTCCTCCCACACCCAACTGCAGGACTTCCCCCATCCTCTGGAACTCCCTACCCCAATCCATCAGACTTCACTTACCCTTCTCACCTTCATGCGCACCCTGAAAACCCATCTCTTCAATGAAGCCTACCCCACCCTCATTTAACAGCCGTTCTCCTCCACTCCATCCCCCACAGCCACTTCCTCCTGTGCCTCTCCCCCTCCCTCCTAGATTGTAAGCTCAAAAGAGCAGGGCCCTCGAACCCCTCGTGTATTGTATTGTTACTGTATTGTCTCATGTACTGTCCCCCCATTTTAATGTACAGCGCTGAGCAAACCCTTTGGCGCTATATAAACACTGTATAATAATAATACTAATAATCTATTATACAATTTTCTTATTCGATTTCCTTTAGATTTACCATAAACTATGTAGTGCAAGGGCCTGCCTGACTGCACACAAGTTGAAAGTGTTTAGGTTGGACCTCATATTACATGGTTTTGGTAAATCTAAAGAAAAACTGTACAAGAAAATTGTATAATATATGGCCAGCCTTATTCATATACACTGGTTGGACACCTATTACATTTTAATATATACTATGGTTCATCTTGTTTGGTATTTTGTAATTCACATACATTTACACTGGTACACTCATATTTTGTGGTTTGCACTGTTGTGCACGGCACTGATGGTATTTTTATTCATAGGATTACCTTGCCGATATTTATTCACTCAGAAAAATTAGAGATATATAGGAGAAAAGAGAAAAAAAAATGGGTGGAGTGTTACATGGGCCTTTACAAATATTAACTCTGTTACCTTTATATAAGCTATAGAACATTCACTGTCATTTACACCAACCTAATCTCTGATGTCTATTTTAGGGCAGAGGGTCATAGTCTAATCCCATTCAACTCTAATCACCGGACACAGTTAATAGCATAAGCACAATAAACAGCAAAGGCTGAAAGTCAAGGTTTATGCGTCTATTTACATCTTCGATCAAGCAGAAAGTTTTTCTGGCAAGATTTATAGTTTTAAATGTTGTTTCTATCATACTTCCCAAATGGCCAATACAGAAAATGTTTCTAAATAGGTGAAGATTTACACTCCTGTCTTCCAAACAAGGGCTTATTGTATGTCAGAGAGCACAATGTTGGCAAGGAATTAGAACTTCTTATTTTTCCTATAGGAAAGAGGTGTTGTGCTGATACTAGGGCTTACCAGGGACCTCATTAGAGTCAGTACCTTTTATCGGCGACAAGAATGCTTATCAAAATGATAACATTATAGTTTGAAGACACTTCTATTAATATCTATGAGTTCCTGGAATGCAGTTCCTACGTCGTAGGAAATCACAGCATATAAAAGGATACATTATGTGCCCTTTATATTCAATTCAACATAAAACATGAGACTACAATCTGAAATGTATTTCCAATTCACAGAAGTCACTGTAATAATATATCCCTTTGCCTGCCAATAAGATAACATAACAGGGAGAGAAGAGGTACAAAAAAAAAAAAAAAGGGAAGGGGGTTGGAAGCGGCTGAAATGTGAGCAGCGTATGGCTAATTTTACTTCCAAATGTTTGTCAGCATTTCTATTGGTTCCTTAACCAATACCAGGTACTTTCACCCTCTTCCTGGCCAGGCCAATTTTCAGCTTTCAGCACAGTCACACTTTGAATGACAGCTGCACGGTCATGCAACACTGTACCCATATTAAATGTTTATAATTTTTTTAACGCAATACTGGGTTTTTTGTTAAACACAAATAGGCCAGAAACAAAACAAAAAAGATGTTTATATGCTTTTCTAAAATGTTTTGGCTTAAAATTTATGAAGAAAGATTATCTGCAATTTTTTTTTTTTTTTACATATTGTCACCAATGCAGTACAGCGTCTTCATATAACTGGTGTGGTGGTGATCAGAGACACTGACTGGTCACAGTATGCAAAAAAATAAATGTTTAAAATTTGTTTTTTTCTATATTACTATTATTGCTATTTTTTTAACACACTGTGGCTAGAAAAAAAAGACAAGGTTAACACATTTTTTTTTTTTTTTTACACATTATAATTGCTTATACCAGCAAATTTCACTGATATAAGCAACCCATTTTTACTGAATGAAATTGACTCATTCAGTGCTTACTATTGTGGTTAGCTGTGATTGGCCACTGTTAATTACATGGTACAGATGGGCAGTTAACTGGCCCTGTCTGTACCATATGATCACTGTGACCAATCACAGAGATAAACACAATAGTACACAATGGATGGCATGACTGAACCCCATCCATTGTGTACAATTGTCATGTAATCTGCTGTCATTGGTCACAGCGACCACATGGTACCGGCAGCAGCCAGTACACCGACTGGTCAGCCGCTATGTCCGATGGACACAATGGGCGACAGATCTTGTCCACCCGGAACTGTGAATGTCCCACCCAGCCATCATTTGACTATAGGCTGGGTGGGGAGTGGTTAAAGAGAGTGACTCTGAATTCAATGTGAGCAAAGACACCCCAGTGAGAAGAGATCTGTCTGATACGGATTATTCCAGCAGAGTATGGAGGTAAGCAAGCCTAGGTGCAATGTCAAACTTTAGCAGACACCCTTGTTAACTGGAATAAATAAGCAGTAGTTTGGCAGTCAAGCAGGATTTTTTGGCCGTTCAAAATCTGGTGCAGCTGTGCATGGTAGCCAATCAGCATCTAACGTCGGCTTGTTCAATTAGGCTTTGACAAAAAAAACCTAGAAGCCAACTGATTTCTATGCAGTGCTGCACCAGATTTTGCTCCAGTTGTAGTAAATCAACCCCATAATGTCTGCAAACAAATCTTCTGCCACAGATAGGAATGTTTGGGTAACAAAAGCAACCCAGTTTATGTTGAGGGATCAGGTAAAGCTTCCTGTCCTGACCAAAAACAACTATGGTGGATTGTCTAAAGTTGGCCGTACACCAATAGATCTAACAGATTCCTCCATCCATGCTAATCAAATCAGATGTACAAATCTCCCACTAAGGCCATTGTATTCTGACAGGCGGCTATCAGAACACAGGGGCACTGTTAAATAGTGACTGCAATCATGGTTTGGCTGGGAATTATTTGCTTGGCTCCTTTCACTTTTGTATTAAAAGGATATCAGGCAGTAGGGTGCCAACTGGGCCACCAATTGCTCAAGTTTTGGCCAATATAAGAAACCAGACCAAATCTGAGCAGTGTACAGCCAGCTTAAAGCAGAATAAAGTCTCTCAATCAACTATATTTTATCCTTATACTGCAGGCCTTAGTAAATAGACAGGAAGGTATATTTACAGGTTTTAATTTTTTTTTTTATTTATTTTTTTTACATGTCTTCAGTTGCTTTCTGGTTTCTGGTCTAGGCAAAAATGATATCATACATCCTAGGAGTCTTCATAGGTATCTTTTATTTCATCTGGAGGATGGGCTTTCTTAGCCAAGCACACCCTCTTGCTTGCATGTCTGAGGTAAGGGCAAATGGATTCCTGAAAGTAAATGCTACATAAATCTGCCCTTACTCAAGAAGATGGCCACAGCTAGAAATGCTAGGGGGGAGTTTAAAAGTGATTTCTCAACAAAATAAAGCATGGAGGCATGGACGGATGGGGTAATTTGCTCTGAATATTAAAAATGAATTAAATAGTTTGGTGCTGAGATAGCAGATCTTCACTCTGGGGAGGGGAAAAAAAAAAGTAAAAGTCAACAGCTACAAATCCTGTTATCTGCTGACTTTTAATAAAAGGACACTTACCTGTCCAGGGATACATCCTCATCTGGGCTAGTTCTTCACTAGTTTTCCTGGTGCAGCTGGCTATGCTGCTTTTGGCTTCACAGCAGACTGCCTGCTGTGCTGTATGAATGGTTTCACAGTCTTCTGGGACCTGCGACATGTAGCAGAAGACTGCGAGGGGGGGGGGGGGGGGAGAGGCCCCCAAAAAACCCCAAAGCCAGTGCATTTAGGACAGGAGCGTTTTACTGCAAAAACCGCCCAACATGCCTAACCGTGCTAAGAGCATTTAACGCTTCAGCATTAATTTCAGTGGCCAGAATAAATTAATATTCTCGCAAATGACATGAACGAACACAAAACTGCCTGAGCATGTCTAAAAGAATTTGAAAAATCGTGGCTTTAGGCGCATTTTTAATGTCATTTTCTCCTGCTAGTAGAAAGGAGTTTAGAAGATTTGCAGTGTGCATAAGGCATACCAATTAAAAACAGAAAAAGACACTAGGCAATATGGCCCTGGATTAAACAAAAAAAACCACCTAATAAGGTACAAGCAGCAGAAAATAATAAATAGGATAGCAGGAGTAGTCACATTCACATTGAAAACGCCCAGCAAGCATTGCATCTAAATAAAACTATATTTGTTTTAAGAAATTGTCTTGCAGAACACCAAATCTATCCCTGGACAACATATGGTATATACTAAAGAATATGTCGGATGTGGATCAATATACGAATCAAATGTGTCAGTTAGAAAATATGGAGTAAATTTACCAATAGGAGCATATTACTTGCTGGTAATAGTGAGGAGTGAAGGTGACGGGCATGCAGTTACACAGTTATATGTTTTCCCCCCTTTTTTTTTTTGTTTTGATGAATCACCTGAAGCTCATATGACATGCAGTATTCACCAGTTTTAAATTTGAGGTTTTAATTCTCTTTTTTTGGGGGGGGGGGTGCTAATGCTTTAACGTTCCATTGGCTCATTTATAGATAATATCAGTGAAAGGCTTCACTATGTCTATTAATCAGAAGTAGTTTTAGGTCTTTAGCTCATCAGTTGGAGTTGTTGCCCGATGCCCGTGAGCCATAATAGGTCCATAATTAATATAGTACTGACCATATGTTACCGCCCAGTTACTTTCTATTAGTGGGGCGCTAATGAGTGGATGTGCATGGGGAGTGTGTGCTGGCTGTACAGCTGTCCTAATGACTAGACAACATTGTCTTTTCAAGTATTTTGTGTGGTGAAGGTAATGTTTTTATTGCTCCTTGGTGTATTTTGTAATTTTGATATAATAAAGCCTTTTTGTTTTTTAATCCGAAGTATACGTATGGTAACTTCCTTTTGGGCTCCCTATAGCCTTAATTTCTTTTTGCAGCAGAGTTTCTGAATTCCCTTTTGGGATAAAGGTTTTACATAAATAAATAAAAGCTGATCATTGTCAGCACCCATCAGCGATAAATAGTATGTTGCATCCCTGTAACTGCAAGAAGGATTGTTCTGTAAAAAAACAACAGACTTTTTGGCCAGAACACGAGAAAAAAAAAAATAGAAGAAAGATAGCCTAAACAAAGAAAATGAATGCAGCCATCACATCTAAGTATTGGTAAGCTGCAATATAATAAAGGTTTGCTTCCGGGTTTAATATTGCTTTACAGTCAAGACACGAAGTAACTCCAATGTCCTTATTGTTGCTTTTTGCGGATACGGTATCTGTCTTTCCTAAAATCAAATACTACAAAGATAGCTACTCCATTATCTCTACAGAGATCTCTCAAAGTGTTTTATTGACTACGGTAAAAAAAAAAAAAAAAACTCCACAGCAGGATTTTCTTGTTTTTTCCATAAGGGAGTTTTCTAGTGTGAGGGATAAAAGTGTGAATCCCCTTCTAAACTATGACTCGGGCCAGAAAGTAGGAGCAGAACAATCTCCCAGCATTACACCTGGCAGAAATCATCTTCTATTCGGCTCATGAGGGCCCCCTTTCCTGCTGTTTAAAACTATGCACTCACGCAGTGACATCATCACACATGGCGGAGGTTTTGACCAGCACACACTCCATCACAGCCAATCCAGCCTTCATTCCTTATGACTACTGAGGACCCTACACCTTACTGCTACTGCGGGGTTTCTGACAGAGAATTGCTCCCTCTGCTGGCAGCTAGTGGAATGCAGAAGTTGCTATTTGGCTTGGGCTTGTAAATGCCGACCGCAGAGGGTTGGAGGCCAAGGAGGGTGAGCTACTGGCTGAGATCCTGTCTGCTTATTCAGGTAAAGGTGTTGACTTGATTTATCACAATAAAATAGGAACTACACCTGCTCAGTACACAATATAGTACAGTGGATTTCTTCACCCAACTATGTCGGCCGACCTGGTCTGTTTATGAATGTGATGCTGACCACACATGATATGCTCTGCATGCACCTTATTCGAGGTTATTCATCTGTGTCAAAATCCAGGAAACAATCTGGCTGGGATTACTATGAATGTGGCTACTGCTGGACTTCCACTTACCCACAAGAACTGTTATCCATGCCCGTGAGCCATAATAGGTCCATAATTAATATAGTACTGACCATATGTTACCGCCCAGTTACTTTCTATTAGTGGGGCGCTAATGACTGGATGTGCATGGGGAGTGTGTGCTGGCTGTACAGCTGTCCTAATGACTAGACAACATTGTCTTTTCAAGTATTTTGTGTGGTGAAGGTAATGTTTTTATTGCTCCTTGGTGTATTTTGTAATTTTGATATAATAAAGCCTTTTTTGTTTTTTAATCCGAAGTATACGTATGGTAACTTCCTTTTGGGCTCCCTATAGCCTTAATTTCTTTTTGCAGCAGAGTTTCTGAATTACACAGATCTCACCACTTCACTTAAATTTTATTTACCGGTGAATCGGCAGAGGTTACTGTGGTACATATCAGTGTATTACCATAACCTACCATGCCATATGGCATTACCTTGTTGTAGGTCCTAGGCGCTGCTTTTACGTTTTTTTGTGCCTAAAACAAAAACTATGCAGCATGAGAGTGGTCCTATCCTGCCCACATAACCCTCATCTGCCCCACTGCTTCTCCCCAAGATATATACCAAGAGTTTCTCTTGAGAGACTAAAGCTGGCCATAGATGGTTTGCATCTCAGCTGGTTCAGCAGGGATCAGATGAGATCTAATTCATCTATGGGCAGGCTGATTGTACCCAAGTCGATTGATGGATCGACTTGAGTAAAACCAGCATGTCGGATTTTTACATGTGATGATAGCCGCTAGCAATAATGACTGTGTGTTCTGCCAGCAGGGATGGCTCCCCACACCTCACGGGAAGGATTTACCCATCAACACAGGCTGTGTTGATGAGGGAATCAAGCTATGGGCTGCAGGGAAAAAAAAAAAGCATCATCTATGGCCTGCCTTACAAATGCCATTACATATCACTTGATATTGTTATACAAATCTCAGTATCTCAGTAACAAACACTTCCTTTAGGTTTGTGTTGACGTTATAAATTCAGAAGTTCTATCTAACTCTACTACTATCTTCTAACAACAATTATAGTCAATACACAATTGCCTGCTGAGCCCTTGTCATTGACATTTATCTATTAGTAGTCTAAAGTGGGTCTCCATTGAATGTTTATCCAATAAATTTAGGGGGATGTCAAACAACGCACATGGAAAAAAGAAAAGGAAACCCCCTAGTGCATGAAGCATGACATCTTGAAAAAGTGTAACAAAAGATAATAATTACACTCACAAAAAAAGTCCACTGAGAACATGTTTAATAATACAGATCGATTTTGACACAGCATTATCCAATACCATGTGACTGTTACTCTGGAATAGATTTTTATTAATAAACGGTATTATGCTATGGGAGTTGTTCCTTCTTTCCTACATGTGGAGTATAAAGCTGAGAAGATTTCCGTGTATAGTGTCATCTGAAGTGGTGCATGTTATCAGCTCTTTGCAGCCATCTGGAGTCTCTTTGATGGAACTACTATGCTTGGTTGACCTGTAATAATTTATGGATCCACTGTATGAGGTGAGTGGCCATCCATACCTGTAGGTGGAGGTGCACTAAGTCACGGTGGAGCAGCGGCGGACTGACCATTTGGAAACTCGGGCACTGCCCGAGGGCCCGAGGTCAGTAGGGGGCCCCATGAGATGCCCCTGGTACCTTTTTCATAGGCTTTTTTGAGTTTGGGCAAGGACACAGGGGCCCCATGATCCCCTATTGCCCGAGGGCCCCATGAGTTGTCAGTCCGCCCCTGCGGTGGAGCACTGTCGTTTTAGTTACAGCTTTTGGAGCACATTGCATATAATAAGTACCTTTTCAAGCACCATTGTCTGGTTGGATTCACATTCATTATAAGGACTTTTCTGGTTATTAATTTCACAAGTTATTGTATTTATGAGTTAGCGCAACACTGTTGTTCTATTTATATGATTTGAGTGTGGGATCACTTATAAGTGTTATTGCAGCAGCTTAATTAGGGGGTTTTCACATTTTTTTTGATAGCGGACATTGTTCTTCTATATATATTTCTGGGTCTAGCTGCTAGAACGCGTATCAGGATTTGGTTGCTAGTGAACACGTTTCAGAATTGACCCTTGTCAAGGCAAGGCTTGATCCTGAAATTCCACTACTGTGGGTTCATATAGTGAGCCATGTTGGAAAAAGGAAAAAAAAAAAAAACACGACAAGTTTGTCAACTTCAATACAGAAAAAAGAATAAATAAATAGAAAATATCCATATACAGACACAGCCGATCCATAGGAAAGCAAAAAAACCTACATAAAGAAATGTCCAATTTGCTCCAGCAGTGGAAAAACAAACGCCTTCATGATCCACCAGAAGGCAATCAGATATTGCCTGGATCAACAATCTCAGGTGTCATTACTAATAAGTACTGCCAAAGCTTTTTTTGACCATACTTATCTTTTTGGGTCACAGGAGTGCATTTACTTTTTCCCTCCTGTGACCCAGAGTCAGCTAATAGCAGGCTACTATATACACTCACCGGCAACTTTATTAGGTACACCTGTTCAACTGCTAATTAGCCAATCACATGGTAGCAACTCACATGGCATTTACGCATCTAGACGTGGTGAGGACGACTTGCTGAAATTCAAACCGAGCATCAGAATGGGGAAGAAAAGAGATTTAAGTGACTTTGAACGTGGCATTGTTGTTGGTGGCAGACGGGCAGGTCTGAGTATTTCAAAAACTACTGATCTACTGGGATTTTCACACACAGCCATCTCTAGGAGTTTAAAGAGAATGGTCTGAAAGAGAAAATATCCAGTGAGAAGCAGCTGTGTGGACAAAAATGCCTTATTGATGTCAGAGGAGAATGGGCAGACTGGTTCAAGATGATAGAAAGGCAACAGTAACTCAAATAACCACTCGTTACAACCAAGGTATGCAGAATAACATCTCCGGATGTACAACACATCGAACCTTGAAGCAGATGGGCTACTGCAGCAAAATACCACATCGGGTAGCAAGGTGTACCTAATAAAGTGGCCAGTGAGTGTAGGTATCAGTGAACTGTGCCACAGAATTAGTAATTAGTGCAGCAGCTTGCTAAAAGTACAACTGGGAGCGCTACATCTGATTGTACCCTGAGGGGAAAAAAAAAAAAAAATACTGTATTTTTTGCTCTATAAGACGCACTTTTTCCCCCCAAAAAAGGTGGGGAAATGTCAGTGCGTCTTATGGAGCAAATATAAAGCGGCCGATACGGTATTTCCGCCGCCGCCACCATGTCAGAATAGCGTGCCAGCCGCTCAGCTGTTCCTCAGTCCAGCGCTGCACAGTCTTCCCGCGCCAGCATCTGTGACAACCGGGTGCCCACTGCGCATGCGTGAGAAGCGCTGTGCTTTGTGAATGGTCCAGCGTCTTCTGGGACACATGACAGGTCCCTGAAGACGCCGGGCCATGCACAAACTGCAGCGCTTCTCACGCATGCGCAGTGGGCACCCGGCTGTCACAGCCGGGTGCCCACAGTAAAGGGAGGACAGCTCCGCGGAAGTGGGAGCGGGTACCTGTCAAATTCCGGTACCCGCTCCCCCTCCCTCCCTAAAGGTCCGCAGTCTCTGATCCGTCTCCTGTACTGTGTCCGCAGTCTCTGGTCCGTCTCCTGTACTGTGTCCGCAGTCTCTGGTCTGTCTCCTGTACTGTGTCTGCAGTCCATTGGTGCAGAATATTTTTTTTCTTGTTTTTCTCCTCTAAAACCTAGGTGCATCTTAAGAATACATATCTATATCTATCTCTAAAAGATAGCCATGGCACTCTACGAGATGCCATGGTGCTCACCCACAAAAAAAGAAAAAAAAAAGGAAATCCATATAATCCAAAACTGATTTACAGGCACACACGGGTCTTGTACAGGAGGAAGATTAAAAACAGCAGTGTCTTTATTGTCAACGTTTTGATGAAGCTTAGTCCATCTTTCTCAAGACACTACAACATAGAAGTGAACATGAACTATTGTGATTTACTACTTTTGTGATCTTATTTGAGCTTTTCCCTGTACGTGTCTTTTAACCCTTGCATGGTGTGAGGTCATTACTAGAAGGTGTTATTCGTGGGTGGGATTTTGGGTTTATTAGTCTATTCACTTCTATGTTGTAGTGTCTTGAGAAAGATGGAGCTTCATCAAAACATTGACATTAAATAACTAAAAACATTAGTATGCCGTTTTTGATTTATATCTAATGAATGTTTTTAGTTATATATGGATATAGTTACACAAAATTTGCACACACACACACACACACGTACTTTAATAGCTGGCTAATGCCTGCTATCGGCTGACATGAAAACCAACATTCAATCAGCATCCAATCAGAGCTGGAAGCCAATGGCTTTAAGCATTGAGCAGTGTATTCTGGCAGGCATGGGAGGGGTGGTCCTCCAGTCAGAATACAAAAGCTCGGCGGGGAGATCGCTGTATTAACATTGGATAGTTAGTGCAGTGAGCTCCTCAGCTTTTTTTTCTATTCAGCGAGCTGGGTTGAAGGGAAAATAAACAATATGTGTACCCAGCATTACTGATATGCCTGTCAGAAGTCACCTATTATAATGAACAATCATTTACGTGGAACTAAGAAGTATACTTTAGGTGGTGGGTGCACAGCTGGACAATTCTAATTTCTGTATGTACATTGCAACAGAACAATCAAGCTCCCCACCTCCATCGGAAATATTTTAATAACTTCAAATTAAACAGTTTGTCACTTTTGATTCAGCTAAGATTTTTACTCAAGGCCCCAATATATTATAAAAACTGCAGTCTGCGGAATTCCAGTAAATTGCACACAATCCATCCCACAAAACCACAACTTACAGCCCCAACTATGATAAGAATAGATAGTCCCTGGACCTTTCACTACATCATCTGCATGTTGCTGACGTAAGTTTCTGTAACATAAAAAATAGTTTTAATTACCTGGATGAGGTCAAGAATGCCCAGTTCACTTTCAGAGGAATCCACACAGAACACAAAGTACAGCGTGGCATAATGGCGATAAATCAGCTTGTAGTCAGACCCACCAATTAAACTACAGGAAAGTAATAAAACAGTTTATTAACCATCATTATAGGAGCTGTTTAAAATACACTTTCATTAAATAAAAGCTGAAAACGGTTAAAGAAAGAAAGTGCATCACTTATTTTTATAATCATCAAGTCTCACTGTTTAACCACTTGAGTTCCAGAAAGGTTTTACCCCCTTCATGACCAGGGCATTTTTTGGTATTTAGCACCACGTACTTTAATTGGCAATTGTACTGTCATGCAACACTGTACCCAAATGAAAATTAATTTTTTTCTCACACAAATGGATTTTTTTTTTAGTGGTATTTGATCACCCCTGTTTTTTTTTCTTGTTCTTTTTAGTATATCAACATAAAATTCTGCTATAAAAATTTAAAAAGGAATTTAAAAAAATGTCGCTGCAGGCATCATCCCGGTATAATAACTCAAAATCCAGCAATGTACCAGTACATTGCTGGTCCATGTTGGGCATATATGTAACAGCAGAGAACACGGGCATATGATGAATTGGCTCTGTGACCGCAATTCATTCTTTTCTGTAATGCCTATGATGCCTATAATGGCTATGCCCAAAATTTAAATTCAGAAACTGTGATAGGTTTCCATACAAATTGGCAAGAGCTGAATTTGGGTGGGCGGCAATGTATTGTTGTGCGTATAAATTGCTTTGGCCCACAATCAACTGGTACAAATCGTCCGTGAAAAACAGCGGAGGGGCTAAACGCTAGTACTGGGCAGATCCTGCCAACACTGCGATTTTGGGGACACTATACAAACTTGCCACTAGAATAGTTCTGTACGTGATCAACATCTTGATCACTACTGATCCGTACAAACACTAAACTAATGGCAGTGATCAGCGACCTATAGCGTGAGTGTGATAGTGCGCGGCAATCTAACACTAGCTGACCCTGGCTAGGTGGGGCTCTTACTGACCCTGATGTTATCTGATATCGCTAGTGGCAGGAATGCAGTGATAGGTGAAATATTCTATATACTGACACTGTATTAGTGGCACTGGCTGGGTGACGGGGCGATCAAAGGGTTAATAGGGGCGATCAAAGGCTTAAATGTGCTAATCTAAGGCGTATGTGTGTAAAATGTAGTGCTTTTACTTGGTGCCGTGTTCTCTCTTCTCTCCCTGGATCAACGGGTGGGAGGGGGCAGCAGGGGGCGCAGGTGCGTTCACACCCCAAAATACGAAGTGACGCAAGATTATGTTACTTTGCCAAGAGCTGCTGCTCACTCACAAAATGCGGGTAAGCGGTTGGCAAGTAGTTAAAAAAAACAAAGAAAAAACCTCTTAAAATAAATTATAAAAAAAATTCTCAATATGGTATTATTTTTGTTTAATACTTTTATCAGAATAGCACAATGTTACCATGGTAACATTGTACTACTGTGGGGGGAAGGGGTAATCAAGGATTTTGTTTTTTTCTTCTTTACACTTTGCTTTGCAGGAGAAGCAAAGATCATTTCTCCTGCAATGCCAAGCTTGCTGTCATGAACTTAACTCATTCATGACCTGTAATCAGTTTTAACAGCTCAGTATAGTGATCTGTGATTGGCTGGAGCTGGTCACATGGTACAAGGTGCTGTGATTGGCCCTATGTATCATGTAACAGCTGTGGGCCAATCACAGCTCACTAGGTATGTCGCTTTTCCCGTAGCTGCCGCCTGGCCGCAGTACATTGAGGGCAGGTGGGAAACGGTTAAAGTGTTACAAAACCCACAACAGTAAAATCAGTCTGTATATGCACTTAAGCATGCTTGTTATACTCACTGTGGAACCTAAGGGGTTAATCCTTCACATTGTGTAAAAAGGCTGTTTGATCTTGTCTTCTCTGATCCTCCCCTTCTTCCAGTGTGGAGTCACTGCATATGCTCAATTTGGTGTGTATTGCCAGAGAGGTTTTCTTTTGTTTTTTTTTGGGGGGGGGGGGGAGTGCATGTGATCAGCACAGGGCCAAGCAGCACTGTCGAGACAGAGGTCAGGGGTTCTACATCCTCCTAGAGAAAACTCCTCCTACAATCTTTAACCAGTGCTCAGCTTTAACCAGAAGCCACAAGACTGCTCTAACTACTGATGAGAAAATGTATTTAGCAGTTTATATTTACTAAAATAATTGCATTTCCATGTTCTGTGTACTGTGGGAGACCAGATATAGTGAATGTGGGGTCCGGGGTTTTGTAACACTTTAAGGGGCTGTAGAGGGAACAAATGTGGAAGCATTGATTTGTAAAAGAGCAATAATAGCAGTGGTCTCTAGCAGTCTCATGTAATCTGTCATAAAGAGGAGCTTCAGTTAGAGAAAAATTAAAAGTCAGCAACTACAATTACTGTAGATGCGATATTTTGGAAAAAAAACACTCACCTGTCCAGGGGTCCAGCACTGTCCTCATCTTGGCTGGTTCTTCACCAGTCTTTGGGTCCCTGGCACCAGCATATTTACTGTGGGGAGCTGGCTATTCCTTGCGCATTTGTGAATGATCCCGCAACCTTCTGGGACATGATGTATCCCCGAAGGTTGCTTGCAGGGGGTGAACTTCTGGCGGAGTCACTGTGGTGATCAGACAAGAAGTAAGAGCAGTTATCTGTCAAAACCAGGTGCCTACTCTCCCACCCAAAAAGGTGCCAAAATAAGAAGGGGGGGATAAAGCAGAGCATTCCCTTTAGGGTTAGGTTCCACTTTAATGAAGCATGCCCCCACACCAACAACTCCTTTAGCATGTTCACAGTCTCTGACCATCTCCTGCTGCATGTGTCAGCAGTTAGCTGTGTGTAGCATTACATTCACTGAATATTATATGCAGCCCTTTGATGACGTCAGGGGCCACACTTTAGGACCCCTATGTTAAGTAAAGTTGCCCCCCACTGCCATAAAACCTAAAATTATTGTAATATGCTTTAGCCCCAGTTTAATTTCATCATCTGAATCAGTACTTACAGCAATACATTTGGCTGCTGCATTCTTTTCCTGGGAGCTGTACTGTGGTAAGCAGGTCAGTGTGACCCACACGGTACAGGCAAAACTAATACTGGAAACGGAACCACAACGTTGGCTACAGTGTGGAAGGATTATAACTTCTGCCATGTTGTTACGGTTGTCTGTGTCCATAGTGGGGAGACTCTCAATGACAGTTCAGAAAAGAAATGAGAAGAAATCTTCCAATGAGGTCACTTGCCTCGTAGAGAACTGTCATGGTGAGATGTGCCCTGGCTTTAGGGACATTTTCTATCCAACACCATTGTGTTATTAGGACAGAATACAAGGAAATCTTCCAATGGGGGGAACAGAACTCCTGATAATTAATCCAAACATTCCATAATTATCAATAAAACGCTTTGACTGGAGCTCTATTCCAGGGGCCCCGTGGACTCTATATCTGAACCTTCTCATACTTTGTATATCAGTCACATCCATCACTTATTTGGTTTTATTTTAATGCCACAAAAATATTTGTAATCAGATCTGTCATTTACAAGGTGCATGACGGGTCAGAGCTGGCTGCGGAGTGCCTCCTTTTCCTGCTGACATCAATGTGGACTCTGGGTGGTCTCTGTAGAGCAGCATGATACCCCACAGAGAAAGGGAATGTACAAAGCTGTCATGTATGGAGATGTTACCTTCCTCCTTCCAGGAAATTACAGACATTGTCATCCCGCTTGGACACCAGATGAAAGGTCTCCCGGATAATCTGCTGCTGCGTGTCTTCTGGCTGCAGGACACAAAGACACAATGTGAATGAACAGACAGAGCCGGGACCGGGCTGCCCCCCCCATACGCACAACGGGGACCGGGCTGCCCCCCCCCATACGCACAACGGGGACCGGGCTGCCCCCCCCATACGCACAACGGGGACCGGGCTGCCCCCCCCCATACGCACAACGGGGACCGGGCTGCCCCCCCCATACGCACAACGGGGACCGGGCTGCCCCCCCCCCCATACGCACAACAGGGACTGGGGCTGCCCCCCCCCCATACGCACAACAGGGACTGGGGCTGCCCCCCCCCCCCATACGCACAACAGGGACTGGGGCTGCCCCCCCCCATACGCACAACAGGGACTGGGGCTGCCCCCCCCCATACGCACAACAGGGACCGGGCTGCCCCCCCCCATACGCACAACAGGGACCGGGCTGCCCCCCCCATATGCACAACAGGGACCGGGCTGCCCCCCCCATACGCACAACAGGGACCGGGCTGCCCCCCCCCCTATACGCACAACAGGGACCGGGCTGCCCCCCCTATACGCACAACAGGGACCGGGCTGCCCCCCCCCCCTATACGCACAACAGGGACCGGGCTGCCCCCCCCCCATACGCACAACAGGGACCGGGCTGCCCCCCCCCATACGCACAACAGGGACCGGGCTGCCCCCCCCCCCATACGCACAACAGGGACCGGGCTGCCCCCCCCCCCCCATACGCACAACAGGGACCGGGCTGCCCTCCCCCCCCATACGCACAACAGGGACCGGGCTGCCCTCCCCCCCCCATACGCACAACGGGGACCGGGCTGCCCCCCCATACGCACAACGGGGACCGGGCTGCCCCCCCCCATACGCACAACAGGGACCGGGCTGCCCCCCCCATACGCACAACAGGGACCGGGCTGCCCCCCCCATACGCACAACAGGGACCGGGCTGCCCCCCCCCCCCCCATACGCACAACAGGGACCGGGGCTGCCCCCCCATACGCACAACAGGGACCGGGCTGCCCCCCCCCCCCCCATACGCACAACAGGGACCGGGCTGCCCCCCCCCCCCCATACGCACAACAGGGACCGGGCTGCCCCCCCCCCCCCCCATACGCACAACAGGGACCGGGCTGTCTTCTCCATACGTGTGTATATATATATATATTTCCTCTCACACAGCATGACCAGCTATGATTACAATGACATGAAGGCCCCGCAGGTCTGAGAACCCTCTCCGCACTGACATCTATTGGCTGAGTTTCTCTCTGGAGGACAGGACTGGAATTGTCTACTTCAATGGTCATCTGTCAGGCAGTACCGTGCCGGGTGAGACCTCTGATCCATGGGGGAAGTAGGCTGGGCTGGACCATCTATAACACACAGGGGCAGGGCTGAGCCACACACAAGACAGGACTCACCAAGTGTTGGTAGAATCGTATGAAGCGCGGCTTGCCATGATTATTGAACACCAGAATCGCTTTAATCATCTTTCCTCCTCTACCTGACAGAGCGACCACTTCCTCTGAGGGACATCAACTTCCGGTGCAGCGTCCAATCCTCTCCCCTCCGCTGCTGATTATAGTTCCGGGGAAATATCAGCCCCGTCTCAGGAAAGTGGTCTGACTGTTCAGCGCTGGTTGGATGATATCTGACAATGTTCAGGCAAATGTGTTATGTCCGCTCTGCTCTCCGTCCCCTCATCGGTCTATGGCAGCGCTATATAATGTCTTCTCAGGCCGGAGGATACTCACACTATATTACTAAAAGTATTGGGGGTTCAATATTGTGTTGGCCCGCCCTTTGCAGCTATAACAGCTTCAACTCTTCTGGGAAGGCCGTCCACAAGGTTTAGGAGGGTGTCTATGGGAAGGTTTGACCATTCTTCCAGAAGCACATTTGTGAGGTCAGGCACTGATGTCGGACGAGAAGGCCTGGATCACAGTCTCTGCTCTAATTCATCCTAAAGGTGTTCTATGGGGTTGAGGTCAGGACTCTGTGCAGGCCAGTCAAGTTCCTCCACTCAAAACTCACTCATCCATGTCTTTATGGACCTTGCTTTGTGCACTGGTGAGCAGTCATGTTGGAACTGGAAGGGACCATCCCGAAACTATTCCCACAAAGTTGGGAGCATGAAATTGTCCAAAATGTCTTGGCATGCTGACGCCTTAAGAGTTCCCTTCACTGGAACTAGGGGGCCAAGCCCAACCCCTGAATAACAACCCCACACCATAATCCCCCCTCCACCAAACTTTATTCTTGGCACAATGCAGTCAGGCAAGTACCGTTCTCCTGGCAACCGCCAAACCCAGACACGTCCATCAGATTACCAGACAGAAGCGTGATTTGTCACTCGAGAGATCACATTTCCACTGCTCCAGAGTCCAGTGGCGGCGTGCTTTACACCACTGCATCTGCCGCTTTGCATTGCACTTGGTGATGTAAGGCTTGGATGCAGCTGCTCGGCCATGGAAACCCATTCCATGAAGCTCTCTACGCACTGTTGTTGTGCTAATCTGAAGGCCACATGAAGTTTGGAGGTCTTTAGCTATTGACTCTGCAGACAGTTGGTGACTTCTGTGCATGCGCTGACCCCGCTCTGTCATTTTATGTGGCCTACCACTTGGTGGCTGAGTTGCTGTTGTTCCCAGTTGCTTCCACTTTGTTATAATACCACTAACAGTTGACTGTGGAATATTTAGTAACAAGGAAATGTCACGGATGGACTTATTGCACAGGTGGCCACCTATCACAGTACCATGCTTGAATTCACTGAGCTCCTGAGAGCGACCCATTCTTTCACAGATGTCTTTAGAAGCAGTCTGCATGCCTAGGTGATGATTTTATACACCTGTGGCCATAGAGGTGATTGGAACACCTGAATCCAATGATTTGGAGGGGCGGGGCCAATACTTTTGTTAAGTGTGTGTATGTATATTATTTTTATATACAGTCATGGCCGAAATTGTTGGCACCCTTGATATTTTTCCTGAAAATCAAGTATTTCACACAAAAAAGGTATTGCATTAACACATGTTTTGCTATACACATGTTTATTCCCTTTGTATGTATTGGAACAAATATAAAACAGAGGCAGAAAAGCAAATATGACATAATGTCACACAAAACCCCAAAAATGGGCTGGACAAAAGTATTGGCACCCTTAACTTAATATTTGGTTGCACACCCTTTGGAAAACATAACTGAAATCAGTCGCTTCCTATAACCATCAATAAGCTTCTGACACCTCTCACCCGGAATTTTGGACCACTCTTCCTTTGCAAACAGCTCCAGGTCTCTCTTATTGGAAGGACACCTTTTCCCAACAGCAATTTTAAGATCTCTCCACAGGTGTTCAATGGGATTTAGATCTGGGCTCATTGCTGGCCACTTCAGAACTCTCCAGCGCTTCTTTGCCATCCATTTCTGAGTGCTTTTTGACGTATGTTTGGGGTCATTGTCCTGCTGGAAGACCCAGGATCTTGGACGCAAACCCAGCTTTCTGACACTGGGCCCTACAGTGCGACCCAAAATCCTTTGGTAATCCTCAGATTTCATGATGCCTTGCACACAGTCAAGGCACCCAGTGCCAGAGGCAGCAAAACAACCCCAAAACATCATTGAACCTCCACCATATTTTACCGTAGGTACTGTGTTTTGTTCTTTGTAGGCCTCATTCCGTTTTCGGTAAACAGTAGAATGATGTGCTTTACCGAAAAGCTCTATCTTGGTCTCATCTGTCCACAAGACGTTTTCCCAGAAGGCTTTTGGCTTACTCAAGTACATTTTGGCAAACTGTAGTCTTGCTTTTTTATGTCTCTGTGTCAGCAGTGGGGTCCTCCTGGGTCTCCTGCCATAGCGTTTCATTTCATTTAAATGTCGACGGATAGTTCGCGCTGACACTGATGCTCCCTGAGCCTGCAGGACAGCTTGAATGTCTTTGGAACATGTTTGGGGCTGCTTATCCACCATCCGGACTATTCTGCGTTGCAATCTTTCATCAATTTTCCTCATCCGTCCACGACCAGGGAGATTAGCTACAGTGCCATGGGTTGCAAACTTCTTGATAATGTTGCGCACTGTGGACAAAGGCAAATCTAGTTCTCTGGAGATGGACTTGTAACCTTGAGATTGTTGATATTTTGCCACAATTTTGGTTCTCAGGTCCTCAGACAGTTCTCGTCTCCTCTTTCTGTTGTCCATGCTTAGTGTGGCACAGACAGACACACAATGCAAAGGTTAAGTGAACGTCTCTCCTTTTTATCTGCTTTCAGGTGTGATTTCTATATTGCCCACACCTGTTACTTGCCCCAGGTGAGTTTACAGGAGCATCACATGCTTGTAACATTCTTATTTATCCGCAGTTGTGAAAGGGTGCCAATACTTTTGTCCAGCCCATTTTTGGAGGTTTGTGTGACATTATGTCGAATTTGCTTTCTTTCCTCCCTTTTTTTGTTTTGTCCCAATACACACAAAGGGAATAAACATGTGTATAGCAAAACATGTGTTAATGCAATACGTTTCGTGAGAAATACATGATTTCCTGGAGAAATATCAAGGGTGCCAACAATTTCGGCCATGACTGTATATATATATATATATATATATATATATATACATATACACTATGTGTGTGATTTTTTTGATACTATTGTCTTTCAATATTTGACATTTAGAAATATATTTTGTATTTACTTAAAAGTATAACTAAAACAAAAACTTTTTTTTTTAGTTTTGGATAGGGTAAAGAGGTATTAGAACACCTATAAGGTTTGCCCCCATAATTCGTAGATTATATTTCACACATAGAAGCTGTAATAGCTGCTATGAATGGAGAAGCTTGGCAAAAAGGATGGGCATAGTCAGGCACTTATATACTATAGATGGTTTAGAACAACTGTCAGTTTTTATTGCTGTCTGTACCCCCATTAGGGAGATCTGTCCTCTCTGTTTGTCCTGTTTACCATTATTATTGAAATTAAAAGAATCCCAAATTTTGGGTTGTCCCCAGAAAAGTAATAGAGGGGAAATTTTCCAATGGGGACACTAGTTCTGGTGACCTGGGGTCCCAAGGAATTCCCTTAACCCTTTGACGCTGACCGCATGAAAATTAGTGGCCTCACAGAACTGGGCTTTTTTCTATGGGGACGCTAATTTGTGTACCTGTCTTTCTGCTGGGAGTGCGCCTCACAAAGCGCAGCGCTTCCTGTGCATGCGCTGTGGGCACCCGGTTGTTGCAGCCGGGTGCCCACACTGAAGATGCCGGCGCTGGGGAGAGAAGACGGCCAGTAAAAGCAGGACACCGCTGGACGAAAAGAGCAGGTTCTTCTGCACAGTAGAGCTGAGCGGCCAGCCCGGTATTCTAACATGGTGGCGGTGGGAATACTGGGCCAGCCGCTCCACATTCGCTCTATAAGAGGCACAGACATTTACCCCCATTTTTTGGGGGGTGACAAAAGTGCGTCTTATGAAGCAAAAAATACAGTAACTCTCCCCAACAGAACACAGATGGCAAAAAAAAACTCTGACTGGTTCTAACCTTCCATTACCATATCCAAAATGGAAAATAAAGTTTTGCCTTTAGTTACACTTTCAGGCAGCATTTCTCAACCTTTTCAACACAAAATAACCCTTGAAATAACTTTCCAGTCTCTATATCTACAACTCATGATACATTAGTGTGATGGTCAGGGGGAAGCATGCTCCTTACGCTTGTGATCACTGGAAAGAATTAGCCCCTTATAGATCACTAAAAAGATCAATGATGTTAGTGGGAACTTGTGAATGGGAAGATATCTAAAAATAATTGTGGAAAAGTAAATTGTCCCCACCACATACACTGTATTGCCAAACGTATTGGGACAACCCTCCAAATCATTGAATTCAGGTGTTCCAATCCTCTCCATGGCCACAGGTGTATAAAATAAAACATCTAGGCATGAAGACTGCTTCTACAAACATTTGTGAAAGAATGGGTCAGCATGCCAAGACATTTTGGTCAATTTCGTGCTCCCAACTTTGTGGGAACAGTTTGGGGATGGCACCTTCCTGTTCCAACATGACTGCGCACCAGTGCACAAAGCAAGGTCCATAAAGGAATAGATGAGCAAATTTAAGGTGGAGGAACTTGACTGGCCTGCAACCCGATAGAACACCGTTTGGGATGAATTAGAGCGGAGACTGTGAGCCAGGCTTTCTCGTCCGACATCAGTGCCTGACCTCACAAATGTGCTTCTGGAAGAATGGTCAAACCTTCCCATAGACACCCTCCTAAACCTTGTGGACGGCCTTCCCAGAAGAGTTGGATCTAGTATAGCTGAAAAGGGCGGGACAACTCAATATTGAACCCTATGGTCTAAGACTGGGATGCCATTAAAGTTCATGTGCGTGTAAAGGCAGGCGTCCCAGTACTTTTGCAAATATAGTGTATATATCTGTAGGTACATTCCCTCTATAGCACAGCAGCCCATCCACTCACCCAGCACAGACCTGAGCACCTCGATCCCTCTTTCATACCAGTGTAGAATCCGCAGTAACATCCCTAGGAATCAAAGTGAGAAGTCGCAAGCGAAAGAGAAAAGAAAAGGACCATTTCTGGGTTCTCCAGGAGGAAGTACATATAAACAGCGCTATGTCAAAACACAATGTCCAATTGATATAAAAGAAAGAAAAAAACTTCCACCAAAAAAAATTATGTGAAAAGTTCAATTCATTCCAGTGGTAGGTGTCTTTTTAAGACAAAGTGATCCACCATCCATGTGATCCTTGCTGTGATTAACACCCCATTGGATTCAACATTCACCAGAAGCTGGTGAGTAACCAAATTAAGTCACACCCTGTTATCGGCGATCGGTGAAACCTCAACTTTGTAGTGCTGCACCGTTTTAGAAAAAAAAAAGTAAAGGTTTGGGATTACCACTGGAATGAATTGAACTTTTCAAATTATAATTTTATTCTATATTTTTTTTGGTGGAAGTTTTTTTCTTTCTTTTATCCTTTTATATCAATTGGACGTTGTGTTTTATGTGTACTTTTTTTAGTCACTGTTTATAAATTTAAGAAGTTATTTTTGTTCTTGTTTAGTGGTGCAGTCCATCATTTCTTGATTCTCTGCCTAGGTGAGGAGTATCAGCCACCCACTGTCTCCAGGTATTTTCACATCACAGATCCCAGGAGGGATAAAGTATCGCATGATTTTCATTCTGGCAGAGACCAGTGCAGGTGCCACCTGAAATCGAGGAGGAACAGGAGTTTCAAGATGACAGCTTGAAAGCACAGTGGTGCATGGAGAACGTCAGGAAGACAACTCCGGACTCCATGGACTGGTAAGTATGGGATTTTTTTTTCCAACTTGTCTTTCAAATGTAATTCTAGCCAAATTAATTCTAACTATGCCTAAACTGCTCCCACCCTCTTTCTAAAGCTGGCCATAGATGAGTTGAAAACCAAATGAAATTTGCGTCAATTGTCTAATCGTTAGTTTTTCTCATCATTAGTGTGCTGGCTGCGACACTACATGCTGTGGGTTTTTTTTTTTTTTTTTAAGAAAAAAGGAATAAATGATGGCACAATCATATGAGCTATTTTTGTTTTTTGATCGACAGAATGTTCAGTTTTCTACTGGCTGGCTTTCAACTGTTCTATCTACCTTGTGAAAGAAAGATGTTCCATGCTTTATGATCCCTGCACTGGCTTCAGTGTAGATGAAGGACAGAGGACAACACCTGCCCCATAGTAAGCCTAAGTCTTATGCCATTGCCCAGGCTCTGCAGCAATTATCGCTGCCTCCCCTCTGCACTGAAACTGGGCTTGGAACCTGATCAGGTGACTGCACTAGAGCGGCTTCAGAATAGGTAGGTCTAGGCATCTTTTCTTTTACAAGGTAGATAGAATAGGGGTGGGAGTGAGTTTAGGTTTAGTTTGAATTTATCTGGAATTACACTTTCAAGACAGCACCAGAAAGAGCATAGCTCCTCCCACAATTCCCAGGAAGCACTGCTTCATCAAGCTTTAAAAGTAGACTCAGTTTTGGTGTTTCCTCCAGCAGGAGCATTGTAGCGTTGCAGCAACTGTTTGGGAGCTGTGCTCTTTCAGTTGCTGTCCCTGAAAGTGTGGTTCCCTTTGCCTTGTTTGGCTCTTTGAAGCATCTTCCTGGCCCCCATCACTGCGTTTTGTGTGCAGTGGTGCCCAGTTCCCTTGACAAAACCCCCCCAAACACCATCTCTGCTGGGAAGGGGTTGTTCTGGATATTCCTCTCCTCTTTCATGCTGGGGGGGGGGGGGGGGGGAGAGCCAATCTCACTTGGCCAATCCTGAACTTTGGTTCCTTGCCAGTATATTTCGAGGAGCATCCTCTGCAAGATTTCTGAATCATCCTCTGTTGATGCCTCCGTTGTGCAGCATTCCTGACATTAAGCCTCTGGATTGCATGGGAGAGGAGGTGAGTCGGTATTAGTGTCTCCTATTCCAGTTTGACAGGTGTGTGGGTGAGAGATGCCAAACCTAGACAGTGTGCAACGTGGGCCACTCGCCTGGCTGTGACTGTATTTCAACTGTGTCCCCATACAGTTACATAATCCCCTTGTTGTCCCTTTCTTGCAGCACCTGTGGCTGAAGTCAAATAAACACACCGCCCTTTCACTATGACCTCAGCACCCATGTGGATGGGGCCTAAGTAACTGGGACTCTGTCTGGTTAGGTGAAGTCCCATTACCTGCTCACATGTCACGTGTCTGTGACATGTAACCTGAAGACAGCTGTAAAAACTCTGCTTTACGTGTAGCCACTTTAATCATTTATAAACATAGGAAACTTCTAGGCCTACTTAACCCCTTGCCACCAAGCTTGTTCATATATGTGTCTACCCGGAAGTGGGCTTTATCTAATGGACTGCATATATGTGCTACTGTTCTTGTGCCGAGAGCGTGCTGCCCAAACTTTTAACAACAGCTCCTGGCCTTGTACTAACGAAGGACCGGTTCCTGATCATCTGATTGCTGCGATAATTGGCTATCACATTGATCAGTCACCTTACAGCCCACCCTGTATTTTTTTGTTTTTGTTTTTTCTGAATGGAGAGAAAGACATATTGTACCTGTTTCTCCTTGCTAGAGGAGAAAAGTGTAAACAAAAAGTGTTTAAAAAATATAAAATGGCTTGATCAGGGTTTGAGCTAGGTCAGGGTCAGTGTATTTTAGGTAGGATTTAAAAAAAAAAAAATATATTTTATATTTAGTGTCAGTGTAAACATCAGTGTGTTTTAGGTAGGCTAAAAAAAACCCAAAATGTACACTATTGTTTATGGGCCCTACTGAGGGGACTGGGAGTACTCTGATGCCTATGGTTTCTCCACCTAGAAGTTAAAGTTTGTTAGTTATCTGTTTGTGCTGCTGTGCAGCAGTAATCACTGCAGGTAAATGCTGGCTGTGCGAACAGCCACAAACAGCTGTAGCCGCTGACAACCTGTCATTGAAGTGTATGAACTCTGCATCCACAGCTGGAAGTTCTCAGCTGTCAAATACAGCAACAGGAATCAGTAGACTCCTGCCACTGGCATTCACACCATGGTATTGTGGCCTTAAACATACATAGTATGTACAGTGGGGATCGAAAGTTTGGGCACCCCAGCTAAAAATTTGTATTAATGTGCATAAAGAAGCCAAGGAAAGATGGAAAAATCTCCAAAAGGCATCAAATTACAGATTAGACATTCTTATAATATGTCAACAAAAGTTAGATTTTATTTCCATCATTTACACTTTCAAAATAACAGAAAACAAAAAAATGGCGTCTGCAGAAGTTTGGGCACCCTGCAGAATTTATAGCATGCACTGCCCCCTTTGCCAAGCTGAGACCTGCCAGTGTCATGGATTGTTCTCAATCATCGTCTAGGAAGACCAGGTGATGTCAATCTCAAAGGTTTTAAATGCCCAGACTCATCTGACCTTGCCCCAACAATCAGCACCATGGGTTCTTCTAAGCAGTTGTCTAGAAAACTGAAACTGAAGCTCAGGGTTACCGCTTGTGGTACTGAAACTTTACCCCGAGCTACACTCGGGAATACCGCCAGGGAGGTTAAGAAATTGTGGACAGGTGGGTGAAACTTCAAGTACCAACAGCCTTTTGTTGTTCTCAATGAACTACCATGATGCTATTGAGCGCTCTGGTAGTTCAATGTCTCTTCCTGTCAATGTGTATCTGCGTACAACCTACAAGCAAGTATGCAGAGTCCTGCATAAGGTGCAATGCTTTACAAGCTCCAACTAAAAAAATAATAAATGCACATTGTTTTTTTTTACCTGCAAAAAGATGTGCATTTATTATTTTTTTTATAAAAGGTGAACTTATCCTTAATATATAAAAGGAAAATTTGCCTAAAATAGTAGTTAATTTTTTTTTAATTTTAGCTGTATATCTCTTGCCAATACCATGTTCTACCACCGAAAAACAATCTAAAATGAAGTCTCCTACTGCTGACGTGCATGGAGATACTACATATGCGTGTATTATTTATTGTTTACACCCGTAGTAAAGTTAAGAAACAAAAGAGCGTATTTTGTTTTCAGCAATCATGTGATCACTGTGATTGTTAGTGATCATGTGATCAGGAGCCTGACCGGCTTGTGATCCTCACTCTGTGACCAGGTGACTGTCAGTGACAGTTTTGGGAGTGCACTCCTGACGCAAAACAGCAACGTATTTGGAATGCAGCCTACCTTCATGCTGCCACATACTTGTTTGTATATATATATATATATATATATGTGTATGTATGTATATATATATATATATATATATATATATATATATATATATATATATATGTGATTTTGCGCACCCATGACGACTCATAGCAGTATTTCTGCTATAGGGCGAATGGCAAGCAGTTAAATATCACCAAAAGAAAGCTTGTGTGAAAAAAACTTATAAACATTTCATATGGGTACATTGCAACAGCACTAACAGCTGAAAATCGGCCTGGGCAGGAAGGGGGTGAAAGTGCCCAGTAGGCAAGTGGTTAATCACCACTCAGTTTTTTATTTTTTGCTAAATTTAAAAAAAAAAAAAAAAATTTTGAAAAAAGAAACACATCTTTCTTTGTTTCTGTTATAAAATTTTGCAAATAAATAATTGTTCTTCTTAAATTTAGGCCAACATGTATTCTGCTACATGTATTTGGTGAAAATAACTCGAATCAGTGTTTATTATTTAGTCTGTAGGAAAATTATATAATCCACAAACTATGGTATATACAATGCCTTGAAAAAGTATTCATACCCCCTTGAAATTGTCCACATTTTGTCATGTTACAATCAAAAACTTAAATGTATTTTATTGGGATTTTATGTGATAGACCAACACAAAGTGGCACATAATTGTGAAGTGGAAGGAAAATGATAAATGGTTTTCAAATTTTTTTACAAATAAATATCTGAAAAGTTTGGCGTGCATTTGTATTCAGCCCCTTTAGTCTGATACCCCTACGTAAAATCTAGTGGAACCAACTGCCCTTAGAAATGATCTAATCAGTCCATCTATTATATAATTTAATCTCAGTATAAATACAGCTGTTCTGTGAAGCCCTCAGAGGTTTGTTAGAGAACATTAGTGAACAAACAGCATCATGAAAGCTAAGGAACACACCAGACAGGTCAGGGATAAAATTGTGGAGAGGTTTAATGCAGGGTTATGTTATAAAAAAACTTCCCAAGCTTTGAACATCTAACAGAGCACTGTTTATTCCATCATCCGAAAATGGAAAGAGTGGCACAACTGCAAACCTACCGAGACATGGCCGTCCACCTAAACTGACAGGCCGGGCAAGGAGAGCATTAATCAGAGAAGCAGCCAAGGGGCCCATGGTAACTCTGGAGGAGCTTCAGAGATCCATAGCTCAGGTGTGAGAATCTGTCCACAGGACAACTATTAATCGTGCACTCCACAAATCTGGCCTTTATATAGCAAAAAAAATAAAAATCCCAGTGGTGAATAAATACCACCAAAATAAAGTTTTATCTGTTTCAAAAAAATGCTAGCAAATTAATATGGGTACAGTCTTGCATGACCACGCAATTGTCATTCAAAGTGTGATAGAGCTGAAAGCTGAAAATTGGCATAGGCAGGAAGGGTGGAAGTGTCCGGACTTGAAGTGGTTAAAAGAAAACCTGTTAAAGTCTTCAGATGACTTGAGACTGGGGTGGAGGTTTACCTTCCAGCAGGACTATGACCCTAAACATACAGTCAGAGCTACAATGGAATGGTTTAGATCAAAGCATATTCATGTGTTAGAATGGCCCAGTCAAAGTCCAGACCTAAATCCAATTGAGAATCTGTGGAAAGACTTGAAAATTGCTGTGCAGACGCTCTCCATTCAATCTCACAGATCTTGAGCTATTTTGCACAGAAGAATGGGCAAAAATTTCACTCTCTAGATATGCAAACCTGGTAGAGACATCCCCAAAAAGACTTGCAGCTGTAATTGGAGCGAAAGGGGGTCCTACAAAGTATTGACTCCGGGGGGCTGAATACAAATGCACACCACACTTTTCACATATTTATTTGTAAAAAATTTTGAAAACCATTTTTCATTTTTCTTCCACTTCACAATTATGTGCCACTTTGTGTTGGTCTATCACATAAAATCCTGATAAAATACATTTCCGTTTTTGGTTGTAACATGACAAAATGTGGAAAATTTCAACGGGTATGAATACATTAAGGCACTGTATCTGAAAATCAATAATTCCTGATGTACTGATAGCCTTCGTCATTCTTAAGGCCCTAACATGCCAGGACAGTACAAATATCCCCCAATCGACCCCTTTTTGGAAAGTAGAGAGTTCAAGGCATTTAGTAAGAGGCATGGCGAGTTTTGAAGTTGTAATTTTTTTGTCCTGATATTTGCAGAAATGATGAACCAGGACAGTACAGCATCATCATATAACTGGTGTGGTGGTGATCAGGAAAACTGGTGACAGTACCAAAAAAAATATTTTTCATTAAATCAATTTCTTTTTCTTCTTATTTATTTTATTACGATTTTTAACACACTGTGACCAGAGCAAATACTCAAATATTTAAAAAAATACAACCATTTTTAGTAGTTTCACAACAAATAAAACAAAGCTTATAAAATATGTCTCTCGGCTGTTATTTCATATAGATACAAATACACCATCAATTATAGTACATAGGGATAACGTGAAATGTAGAATTTGTCCTGCAAGATCACGAGTGTTTCAGAGTCATAAAGCTCCTTCTTCGGGGTATTTCTGCATAGTGAGTGGTTTAATCTATGGAACTGAAATTGTCATTTTAGAATATATAGAATATCAATATATATACGATGCATCAAAATCAATATATCTATATAAGAATGCAATACTCACACTATAGTGAGTGAAAAGTTAAAAACAGTCACTGGGGCCGCCAAAGTGAATAGGGTAAGTAAAGAAGGCTGCATTAATATCAGTCAATACAATCCAAAAAGATGTCAAAAGGGAAGTAACTGCAAAACACCCCCCACCAATTGCTGTTTATGATAGATGTATGCACAATTGCAAAAGCATCCATATAAGATGATAAATAGTATTGGGATGGTGGAACAGAATACACAGTATAATATATATATATACACTGAGCACTCTATGTATGTGTGTGTGTGTATATATATATATATATATATATATATATATATATATCTCAATCAAAGATTTTCTTTTGAAAGTATATTAAAGTAGAGGCATATATTTCAGTGGGGGCATTAAACAGAGGCACCCAAATCACCAAAATAAATAAGATCGATTACATTACTTGACTTTATTATTGACTTGGTGGATATGTTTGTTTTGGTGACTTGGGAGCATCTGTTTAATGCCCCCCGCTGAAATATATGCCTCTACTTTAATATACTTCTAAAAGAATGTTTTGATATATTTATATATCTATATATATATTTATTTATTTATATATATATATATTTATACATTTTGTTTCTCTTGTAAAAAATTGTCTTCTGTTCCAACATCCAATACTAATTATCATTTTAGATGGATGCTTTTTGCCCTTATCTGTGCAGACATCTATCATAAAGAGCAATTGGTGGGTGTTTGGCAGTTACTTCCTTTTTACATCTTTTTTTGATTGTATTGACTGATATTACTGCAGCCTACCTTACGTACCTATCACTTAGATGGCCCCAGTGACTGTTTGATGATCCACAGGTAGCTGGGACCCTAAGGGGATGCAAGTGATGGTCATGTGGATTGTTTTTATGCTACGGCTGATGTTTCAACCTTATATTCACTCCAGTGTGAGTTTTGCATACTTACATATATCTGTATATTGATAGTGTATTCAAAAATTGCAATTTCAGTTCCATAGATTACACTATCCTTCATGCAGAAATATCCCTGAAGAAGGAGCATTATGACTCTGAAATGCTTGGGGTCTTGCATGACAAATTGTACATTTCAAGTTTTCCCTATGTACTATAATTGGTGGGTTGAAGGTACCAATAATTTTGTCCAGTACATTTTTGGCATTTTGCATGGAATGTGTCAGATTTGGCTTTTTGTTCCTCCACTTTTATGTCTCATACCAATACAAACAAAAGAAATAAATATGAGAATGCCTAAACATTTATAATTGCAACAATTTTCTGGGGCGAAGTGGTGCATTGTCTGACAGAAATGTAGGGGTGCTAGTATTTTTTGCCATGACTGTATTCTATAAGTATTGTTTTATTAATTGTGAAACTACAAAACATTGTTGCACTTTTATATATATTTCTGTATTTCTGCCTGTAAAAATCCCAAACAATTGGGGGAAAGTTTCCATAGTTAACTGGAATATGGTATACCTCTGGATGAGCTGATTCTGGTGATAGGCACTGCTCAACTCACTTGTATGCAGGTACAATGTAAATGTTTTCTTTTTTAAAGTGGTTTTATCTGCACTCTCCAGTGTGCTCTGCTTCTGTCATGTATAATTGGCCCTTGGAGATATATATATACAGAGCTTGACTGGATCCAATGTAGCCCGATACATTTGTAAGATTAGAGATACAGTATATATAAATATAGCCGGTAACTGACAGGCTCCAAACTGTCACAGAGACCTATCAATCCAGGAAAGTCGTTGCATTCCAAAATGTCTCACTCAATGTGTTTAATTCATTTCAGGTTTAACAGTTGCACAACCGTTTCAAGTGTCCTTACTCTTCACCAGGTGCAGGTAAGCTCAACCATTGTTGTGCAGTTGTTACCTGGAATAAATTCAACATGTAGAGCAAGAGGTTTGACTTCCCTAAATTGATGTGTGTGTGTGTATTATACCACCACCACCCACCTGAACCGTAGATACAAGGCAGGATGGATTCATACATAAACATATATATATGAAGACCATATATAAGGTGCAGCGCTATAATAACATATAAAACACAAAAGTGCCAATATCAAATCACACTGCGGTGAAGTTAGATGAGATGAATAATAGTCTTAAAATAAATCAGAAGTGGGGATCCAAACGATCCTAATAGGTGCGTGGGATAAGATTCTGTGCAGCACACGGTGACTCTGAGGTAAGAATTACGCACTCACCAGAAGTGCGTCAAAAAAACGCATGTGGGTTTTATCCTGTAATATCAGAAAACGATCATCCGTTGCCAAGATAGAGATAGAATCCTACACCTTCCAGATCGTCCCTTGGGTATGTGCTTCAAATTTCATAAGTGCATCTCAGGCATATCACCATCCGGGGTCCCCTTTTAAGGCAGATTCTGCAAGTGGGGACTCTCATAGAAGAGAGCCCAATAAGGGACACCACATAGTGTAATACCGTATGAGCTAGGTTTATTGAAGATGCAGCATGAAAATGAATACAAAGCAGTAAAATAGAATAGAACACTGACCAGATACTGTAAAGGATGACCACCAGCGGTGGTCAGACGTCCAGATAATGCAGCCCCCCTGACGCGTTTCGTGCAGTGCACGTTATCAAAGGGTCCTGGGCTTGCATAGGGGGACGCCAAACCAGCAGTATATATGCCCAAAACTTTGTGGAAAAGGCGCCAGCGATTATCGCGGCGGCCATTTTCCCGATGATCGGCGCATGCGCGGAACGCCGGCGCCATTTTGCCGTGGATATCCGGTTTACAATGATATCCACCACAGGGCGACGCCATTTTGTTGGCAGTTTTCAGATGTATATCAATGCAAGTCAGTGTGAATCATACTCTGACCTACAGGAAATGTCTCTTATAGGATGGCGCCATTTTATTGGTAGTGCAGGCATACATAAACAGTATACATCAGTAAGGTCAGGTAATTTAGAGATAAAACTCATATCTAAATACGATAAAGTTATCTTTTAAAAAATTCTTACAATGAGTATAGATGAACCCAAAAAATAAAGAACTGGGGCAATCTATAAAACAACGTAATAGGACTATCCTGAACAGTACATGGTCAGATACAGATAAAATACAGGTAATAACAGAGTTCAATTAATATCTCATAATGTTATCAATGTACAGGTAAAATATATGTATATACATATAACATAAATCATAAAATAAATAATCACTTGTTAAAAAGGATAAAAAGAATAAAAGTCGATCAATCCCAAAAATCGACATACTCAAAATAGTATAGCAAAGATGGATATAAAATCTTGCTAAAATGAATTAACTATGACACTAACAGCAAATATAAAGGGAGAAATAATAAAATAGATAATATATTACTCAATGAGTCTGTATAGCTGGGTACAAGCAACATTTAATAATAAATCAGCTATTCTCTATAAAACAGTTTAAGTCAAAGTCAACGTTAAGCCCATTAGGGTACAGAGAGCCGAGCTCATATATCCACTTAGATTCCAATTGCGACACTATTCTCTTGCTATTAGATCCTCTCCAATGGGCATTAGCAATACCAATACCCATAAAACTCAATAGAGATGGATCATTATTGTGTCGTTTTTTGAAGTGGTGTGATAGGGAATAATCTTTAAATCCCTTTTTTATATTAGATACATGTTCCCTGAGTCTATCCTTTAAACATCTAATGGTGCGTCCCACGTACTGTAATTTACATGGGCATTGAAGAAGGTAGACCACGTTTTTGCTGGTACATGTAATACAATCGTCTATACGATATGTCGTCCCTTTTACAGTGGAACTAAACAATTGGCTTCTTCTAGTGAACTTACTACATCTGCAGATGATATATTTTTTACAGGGAAAAAAACCTTTTAGGTCTGAAAACATTGTGATATTATTAGGAGGGTTTATTATATTAGGGGATATGATGTTCCTAAGTGAAGTGGCCTTTCTAAAGGTAATTTCTGGTTTCTCCGGTAGTAAGTGATTTAACACAGGGTCCAATTTTAAAATTTTCCAATTCTTTTTAATAATTCGAGTTATAGCTTTATGCTGTATCGAATATCCTGTGATAAATGGACAAACTCGACTCGTTCTCTGTGTAGTGTTATTGGCGAGCATGGTGTCTCTATTCGATCTACCTACATCATCAATAACTTGGTCCAATATTGTTTCTTCATACCCCTTTTCTAAAAATTTAGCTTTAATCATTGACGCTTGCTCTTGATAAACAGTCATAGTGGTGCAATTACGTCTAATTCTAGAGAATTGGCCTTTAGGAATATTCCGCAACCAGACAGGATGGTGACAGCTGTCCGTCGGAATGTAACTATTCCTATCTGTAGGTTTGAAATAGGTTTCTGTGACAATCCTACCCTCAAAGTTGATCAAAGTCAAATCCAAGAAATTAATGCTCACTTTACTATAATTTCATGTTTTTTACGCCAAATTCTAACCCTACCATCTGAATGTCACCGCAACCAGTCTGCCCATTCTCCTCTGACATCATCAAGGTATTTTCGCCCACACAACTGCCGCTCACTAGATATTTTCTCTTTTTCAGACCATTCTCTGTAAACCCTAAAGATGGTTGTGTCTGAAAATCCCAGTATGTCAGCAGTTTCTGAAATAGTCAGACCAGCCCATCTGGCACCAACAACCATGCCACGTTCAAGTCACTTAATTCTCTTTTTTACCCCATTCTGATGCTCAGTTTGAACTTCAGCAAGACGTCTTGACCATGTCTAGATGCCTAAATGTATTGAGTTGTTGCCATGTGATTGGCTGATTAGCAATTTGTGTTACCAGTTGAACAGGTTTATCTAATAAAATGGCCATTGAGTGTATAATTAGGCTTAAATATCTAAATGAATCACCCGATAAGATCTATAGAAGATATATATCTTTATTATCAGCACCCACCTTGTCTGCCTTTAGGCAATCTTTGAAAACTCACTTCTTAGGGCCTACTCCACCTCCACCTAAGAACTGTACTTGAATCACCTCCAACAGATCATCCCCCGCAGCTATCACCTTTTGTATCACCTCCCCCTTTCTTTAGATTGTAAGCTCCAGGAGCCGGGCCCTCCTATTCCTTCTGTACTGAAATGTATTGTAATTGTACTGTCTCCCTTATATTGTACAGCGCTGTGCAAACTGTTGGCGCTATATAAATCCTGTATAATAATAATAAAAATATTTTCTAAAAAAAAAAACCCTCAACATGATAGAATATGAGACCCTAGAATAAAAATCACTATTAAAGCAGTGTTTTTTTGTTTGTTTTTTTTAAGAAACATTTTCCTGTTCATAACAGGGCATGGAGGGGCATGGGTGCCTTGCTGGAGATCCTGGCTGGAAGAGATGCCGGACAGCAGGCAGACTGGTGAACTTACAGATACAGGAGGCACTGTAGCAGATGCAGAAGAGCAGGCAGTAGTCAAGCTGGTGAGCAGGTGGATGCAGGATCTCAGGTGGGTAGAAGTCGGTAGTAGCCAGGCAGCCGAGGTACAGAATGGAGAACCAGAGCGTAGTCAGAGCCAGGCCAGGGAAAGTAAAGTTTAGCAGAGAAGGTATGGGAACAGCTGGCAGGAGGCAGAGTCAGGTCACAAGCCGGAGTCAACAACAGAGTATCAGGAACAAGCAGAGTCAAACAGGTCGGGCCAAACACAGGAGTGAGCACAGAATCAGGTCACAGGCAGTAGGAGCTGACGACCACTCAGCAATTCTCTGGTTTCTACAGCAGCTTTAAATAGGCAAGTGGGTGCCAAACACTCATACTAATGTGCGCGAGTGTACTGACCATGCTAATGTGCTTACGCATGTGCATGAGTTAGGGCACGTCCAGTTTTTGTTTTTGAGAGTTGTATTATACACATGCGCATATCTTCACACACGACCATGCATATGATTCCCCTGGCAGTGTTATTTATCAGCCATCTTTGTTGGCTGGTGCAGGATGAAGTCATTTCTGGACATGCTCAGGAGGCCATCATCCCAGCACACAGTGACCATACGCATGTGCAGCTCAGTTTACATAGCCAGAGAGGACAGCGGGCAGGCAGGTAGCTGTATTTTACTGCAGAAACACTGCATGTCTCTTTAGCAATAGAAAGCCTGCCTGCTCACTGATTATGGCAATGGAAGCTTAGTTCTGTTTTCAGAAAGTTGCATATACTCATTCTCTGGGCTGGGTGGTCATTACATTATACCGAAGGGGTCTCATGTTAGCACCATCTGGTGCAGTAATTCTAAATAAAGGCTTGTTCATAACATGTCTGTTGAGTTGCATTTTACTGTACATCTCCACATATGTATGATGGCGTGCAGTAAAATGCAGCTAAATGAACATGGTGTGAACAAGCCCTAAATGACAAAAATAAAAATCTGGCCTTCATCACTGAAAGTCCGGTAATCGCATTCCTTTTTTCTTTTTCTTTTTTTTTTTTGCCAGATCTGTTTTAGAAAAAAAAAATCAAGCCTTCTCCTTCCCTTATAGCCATCCAATCAATCTCTTTTTTGCAAAATGCTTAAAAAAAAAAGAAAAAATCCGGTCTCCTCCCCTTATAGCCAGCCAATCACGCTCCTTTCTCTTTTTTGCAAAATGCTTAAAAAAAAAGAAAATTGCGGCCTCCTCTTCCCCATATAGCCAACTAATCATGCTCCTGTCTGTTTTTTTGCAAGATGCTTACAAAAAAGAAAAACAAATCCGGCCTCCTCCTCCGTTTATAGCTGGCCAATCACACTCCTTTCTCTTCTTTGCAAGGCACTTAAAATGCATTGGCAGATTTTAGGGAAAGGTTAACTAACCCTCTAAAGTCTAAGTTCCTTTTGCACCATGTTAGACCTATATTTCCAGGAACTGCGCTTATTAGCAAACCCAGCCCCAGCATAGCGGGTAGAAGGGAGGGGGTTCTCCCTTTCCTGTTAAAGCGGTTGTAAATTCTGGGTTTTTTTTTAAATTAAAATAACAAACAACATGTCATTCTTTCCTTCTCTGAGTAATGGTATTGCACAGAGTGGACCCAAACTTCCTCTTCTGGTGTCCCCCACTGACAGTCTTGGTTCCTCCTCCACCAGATTTCCAGGGTCCGTGACTGATCCTGGTTATCCTGGGACGAGCATGGCAGATGCCACCGTGTAGCTGGTAGGGAGATCTGTGAATGTCCATTTGTGATCTCCCCTTCCCGTTAATGACTCAGAAGGGACATATAAGAGTTACTTCTGGGTGGTGGTGTCCCTTTTCCCAGCCAGTATGGGAACTGCACTCTATTAGTTTCATTGCAGAGCAGGTGAGACATCAAGAGTCAGTCACCAAAAATGCATCACATGAGGGACTTTATGTCCCCTATGTGATGGGGAAAAAAAGACTTAGAAAAAATTGTGTAAAAAATGAAAGTTATACCCAAGCACTTCTGATGGATTTCTTCCACATGCCCCCAAGAACACCTGTTAACCCCATGCACCCTCATTTTTTGTGGACTTTATGTGCCCATCTGAAACTCAGGACCAGAATAATTGATGCTGCTGGGTAGAGGGGAGGTAGATCAGTGAATAGGTCATGGCCTGGGGTCAGGCTCGAAGACCAGTAGCTATAGCAGTAGAGAGGTTCCCACAGACCAGCAGGATTAGTAGACTGGCAGGTCATCCTAATGGATGCTGCAGGCTTTCTCGAGGTGCAGAGTCTAAGTACCAACCCGCCTTCACCAGAGCTCCTGATGGTGGAGATAGTATTTTAGATAAGTCTCTCGATGTGTGTGATATCCTCAAATCAATGTGAATTTGTGCTCCTAAAATTAGTTCACCTTCATAAAGGCATTCTTTATATCCATGTGTTCCTCAAACAGAAATTTCTACATAGTGCATTACCCCACAAAACATTAGGGAATATAATAACCACCCAGTGCTAATAAAGTGTCACACCACTCAGTGTCCACTTCTAAGTGGCTGTATTAAACACCCTTACCCTATCAAAACTTGTAGACGACTTTCAATCTCATAAAAATCCACAAAAACTGGTGCTCCATGCCGTCCTTTTCTTCCATCGGTATTCCCTCCGACAAAAAACATATAATAGTGCAATATCCTTTGGGATACCAAAAAGTGCTCCCCTTATTTTTCACAGCATTCGTGTAATGTGAATCCACCCCCCGTTACCTTACACACCATGCACCTTACCGGACTAAACACTTCCACAAGTATAAATGGCTCTTCTCATCTGATAATCCCTGCCCTGTTCAATCTCCATATGGCATCATGACATGGGTCAAAAAACAAGATCCTTATAGTGTAGTAAGAAAAAGGGTCTAGTTTATTAAAGTTATGCTTACAATTAAAACAGTAGTAAAACGCATTATCCTCCATTGTGGGGAACACGAATCCTCAGAAAAAACGTCAATCAGTGAACGAACCTCAATCAAGATGGCCACTCTGCAACTTCCAGTCTACGTCTGACGTCACGTCCTTGACACGTTTTGTCACTTCCGACTTCTTCACAAAGGGTGTGTACATCAGACCGGCGGCCACTTATATACTCTCACTCCTCCCCTTAACACAGACCGATAGCGCCATCTTGAAATAGGGCATTAGCCTACTGATAAAACAAATGAAAACCACCAACTCAAATGGACCAGTATATAAATGCAAGTATGTATAATGCTCTATATACTTATCATGGGGGCATAACTGGCATAACACTCTATACCCGCACATATATACTTCTTACATACAATAACAATAGCAGCAATGCATAATATTATACCCAACTCCATCTAGTGATATAAATTGTATATGCACTATCCATCCACTATTCAAATAAATATTGGATAAATATAAAAATAATAATAAATACACAATTTTTAAAAAATCCCCCGACTATCTCATAAATAAATATGAATAAATTAATTCATTGTTATTAATATACAATATCCATAACACTATATGCAAATTAATCCTATAAATAATCCCCATAGCATATTATACGTCGTAAATCTATTAGTGGACAAATAAATGGGAATATTTTACCCCTATATAAAACTATACAATTTTGGTTACAAATTAATGAGTTTAAAAATACAAATAAGGCACCTAGACACAGTTATAATAAAACCCAACTACCATGTATTAAAATACCAAAAGTTCATCTAAAATACCTATAATCCAGCGGAAAGGCAACTACTCCTAATCCCCTAAATATCTATTCTAAAATAACTAAAATAGACTAGAAACTAATAGAACTCGTCATCCAAACGGTATCTCTGTACTGAGCTAAAAGTCCATCTAGAATATAAATAGTAATTACCATTACACTCCACCAGTATGCTAATATCCCAGAGCTGGGTATGGGAGATGGGACGTGGACAACTATAAAATTTAGACTTAAATCCCTATTTAATATAATATATAATAAAACTATTTCTGTGTCTGAAATAAAACAAGGTCCAGATCAACATTCAGACCTTTAGGTTTCAAAGTGTCCAGTTGGAAAATCCAAAACATTTCATTTCTAGAGATTTCTATAATTTTGTTACTTCCTCTCCAGTGTCCCTCCACTTAATCTATTCCACAAAATCGTTATTGTGTTGGATCACATTTGTGGATGTCTCTAAAATGCCTGGACAAATTATGGTCCTTCTTCCCCTTCTTTATATTAGAGACATGTTTTCTGAGTCTTTTATACAGTGGCCTGGTTGTTCTGCCTACATATTGAAGTTTACATGAACTTTCCAATAAATAGGTCACATAGGGGTAGTGCATGTTATGAACTAATCAATCTTAAATTCTTTTGTCGTAAGCTGTGACATAAAGCTCTCTATTTTCCTAGTTTTCATCCCTGTTGTTTTACAAATATTACACTTTTTACATGGGAAAAACCCTTTGAGATCAAACATCCTAATTGGATTTTTCCTTGGAGGGGAAATTATATTTTTAACCAGCTTGGTCAATAGATTCGATGCCTTTCTATATATAAACCCAGGTTTATTTAATAACTGTCACATACCTGGTTGGGGAGCCTGACGTGGAGAGGAGGGCGTCCTCCTACTAGTCCCGCTCCGAGCCCCTGATAGTGGAGACAGAGGGCACCGAGCCAGGAGTGGCACGAGTGCCTGGTGGGTCTTGAGATGACTGTAGGCAGGTGATGACTCGGTGCAGGCCAGGTGCGGGTGCAGGAGCGTAAGTGCAGCAGCAGGTAGGTATGGCAGCAACCAGGATACAGGCCAGGTGCGGGTGCAGCAGCAGGTAGGTATGGCGGCAACCAGGATACAGGCCAGGTGAGGATGCAGGAACGTAGATGCAGCAGCAGGTTGGTATGGCGGCAAGCAGGATACAGGCCAGGTGCGGATGCAGGAACGTAGCTTTAGCAGCAGGTATGGCGGCAACCAGGATACAGGCCAGGTGCGGATGCAGGAACGTAGCTTCAGCAGCAGGTAGGTATGGTGGTAACCAGGATACAGGCCAGGTGCGGATGCAGGAATGTTGGTGGAGCAGCAGGTAGGTATGGCGGCAACCAGGATACAGGCCAGGTGCAGATGCAGGAACATAGGTGCAGCAGTAGGTAGGTATGGTGGCAACCAGGATACAGGCCAGGTGCGGATGCAGGAACGTAGGTGCAGCAGGTAGGTATGGCGGCAACCAGGATACAGTCCAGGTGCGGATGCAGGAACTTAGCTGCAGCAGTAGGTAGGTATGGCGGCAACCAGGATACAGGCCAGGTGTGGATGCAGGAACGTAGGTGCAGCAGCAGGTAGGTATGGCGGTAACCAGGATACAGGCCAGGTACGGATACAGGAACGTAGGTGCAGCAGTGTCAGACAAGCCGGGTCAGGATCAACCGGGCAGATCAGGTACAAGGGAGCAGGCAAGCGGATAGTCAGGATTAAGCCGGGTCGGTGCAAGCGGAGTTCTTTCTTAGTCATGGTCAGATCAGATACAGCAACAGAATCAGGTTATGGAGTACAGGACGTTGTAGACCAGAAGGTATAGGCTACAGTGTGTTGGTGATTTAAGTAGCCCGCCTTGCGATGACGTGCACGCCGGTGTGCATGCGCTTAACCTCTGGCTCCCTTGCATGCGCAGGCGCACTGCCATGGCTGACAAGGATCCAGCTCCAGCGCATAGATGTGCGTTGGCGAGGAGACGATCCCTGACAGTAAAATGGGCCCAAAATGTTATCCCTTTTTAATATAGGCCAATACTTACACATAATCACTTCCATCTCCTTGTATTGGCAACTGAAGTGGGAAATAAAAGGAAATTCCAGCTTCTTATCTTCTTTTTTAGGTCTCATCTCTTTTAGTGTTTTTATCTTCCTGTTCCTCATGTATTCTTTACTGATTTCAAATCTCAGTTTTTTCAATCTACCTGGATCATACCCTTTTTGTACAAACCTTTGTTTAATCAGTTCAGATTGATCAATATAATCCATAAGCCTCGAACAATTTCTCCTTATGCGATTAAACTGCCCCTTCGGTATCCCCTGAAACCATTGTGGATGGTGACAACTGGAGGTAGGAATGTATCCATTCCTATCTGTCTCCTTAAAGCATGTTTTTGTATATAATCTCTCATTATCTTTAACTACTTGCCAACCGCAGATAGCCGAATGACGGCTATACTGTGGCTGGCCAGTCCTGGGAGGGCATCATATGACGTCCTCCCAGAACGCGCTCTCCTACGCGCCCCCGGCGATCTCCGTGATCGCTGTGTCCTACAGACACAGCTGATCATGTGATGTGGTAAAAGGCCAATCACAGCGGCCTTTTACCACGCGATCAGCCGTGTCCAATGACGCGTTGATCACCAAGAAATGCAATTGCCAGTTCTCGGCTGCACTTTCCTCACGCTGTCAGAACGTGAGGAAAGTACTGCCGAGAACCAGCAGTTGTCAGAGCAGGGATGATCAGTACCCTGATGATCGGTGCCCAGCAGTGCCACCCACCAGTTCCGCCCACCTGTGCCCAGCAGTGCACTCACCTCTGCCCAGCAGTGCGCCTACCTGTGTCCAGCAGTGCACTCACCTGTGCCACCCAACAGTGCCACACACATGTGCCCAAAAGTGCCACCTACCTGTGCCCAGCAGTGCCACCCACCTGTGCCCAGCAGTGCCACCCACCTGTGCCCACCCACATGTGCCCACCAGTGCCACCCACCAGTGGCCACCCACCAGTGCCACCAGTCAGTGCCCAGCAGTTGCGCCAGTCAATGCCTAGCAGTGTCGCCAGTCAGTGCCCAACAGTGATGCCAGTCAGTGCCACCTATCAGTACTGTCTATCAGTGCCACCTATCCGTGACACCTCATTAGTGCCGCCTATCCATGCCACCTCATTAGTACCGCCTATCAGTGCCGCCTATTAGTGCCCATCAGTGCTGCCTCATCAACGCACATCAGTGAAGGAGAAAAATTACCTGTTTGAAAAATGTTATATTAGAAACAAAGAAACTTTTTTTTTTCAAATTTTTTGCACTTTTTTTGTTTATAGCGCAAAAAGTAAAGTGCCCAGCGGCAATTAAATACCACCAAAAGAAAGCTCTATTTGTGAGAAAAAAATGATAAAAATGTCATATGGGTACAATCTTGCATGACCGCGCAATTGTCAGTCAAAGTGTGACAGCGCTGAAAGCTGAAAATTGGCCTGGTAAAGAAGGGGGCATAAGTGCCCGGTAGGCAAGTGGTTAAAAATACATAAATCAAGAAAATTTAGTGATTCAACATTTATAGTCTGGGAAAAACCTAATCCGTGTGGATTATGTGTTTTAAAAAAACCTGTAGTGACTCCATATCACCTTCCCAGACCTGGATATAAAAATCTCCTGTGTACCAAAATAATTATTAAGCATGCCGAACTCTAGTAAATACAAGCCAAGGTCAGTAACGAGCGTTAGTGAAGATACAGAAGACAACAGTAGTGAAAGGAGCAACATACGGGCTGGAGAAGAGCACAATAATCTGACTAATAGAAAGTGTAGGGACATGGCTTAAATCAGGAAGTCCGTGGGTAGAGAAAGGAGTTCAAGGTTCCCCAGAAACAAGCTGCAAGGCAAGGTTGTCCATAGGATCAGACAGGAAACTGTCCAACATCTCGGGTAGCACAGCAAGAAGAGCCACAGCCGGACATCACAGAAGTCGCAGTCTCAGACCCAAGTCCTAACAGAATGCTTGCTGTTCTCCCCTTCCTGTTGATGACACGTAAGCGACATATAAAATATCACTTTCCCCAGCCAGTATGGCTGGTGAAGAAACTAATGGAGTGCAGTCTTCACTCTGTTAGTTTCATTGAAGCGCAGGTGAGACATCAGGGATTTTTTAGACCCTAATGTCTCATTAAAGAGAACCTGTCACCAAAAATGCATCACATAGGGATCTTTTGTCCCTATGTGATAGAAAAATAAAAAGTTTAGAAAGTTTAGTAAAAAACGTGTAAAATAACTAGTTACACTCAAGCACTTCTGCCAGATCGATTCCACATATCTCGGAAAATGCCGGTCCCCACCTCACATGTTCTTTTCAAAAACAGAAGTGAGAGGGAAAAGGAGATGTTTTGGAGCTCACAGAGGATGTTAGATGGAGGCAGAAAAATACATTATACAGACATTAAGTAATAGATGTGTACGGATTGTTTTGAAAAATAAAGATATCATTTAGTGTCACAAAAAAGAATCCTGCCTCCTCATCCTCCCCTTCTAGCCTGCCAATTATGCACCTTTCTCTTTTTTGCAACATGCTTAAAAAAAAAAAAATATCCAGCCTCCTCCCTCCCTTATAGCCGGCCAATAACGCTCCTTTCTCTTTTTTGCAAGATGCTTAAAAAAAAAAAAAAAAAAAAAATCCGGCCTCCTCCTCCCCTTATAGCCGGCCAATCACGCTCCTTTTTTTTTATGTTAAATAGAAAAAGAGTAAAAAAAATGAAAGCCATAGAAACGTATTAAAAAATAAATGCATATTTGTATTTTTTTTTTTTTTTTGTGAAAGGTGAACATATGCATTGACAGATTTGGCGGAAAGGTGAACTAATCCTAAAAGGCGGCCCTAAACCTTCTCTTCTGATATCCCCCACCAGGAATTTTAGCTCCTTCTTTCACTGGATTTCCAGGTTCTACACCCATCAATGAACCCAGAACCAGCATGCTGTGTGCCGCTGGGTAGATGGGAGGAAGATCAGTAAATGGATCTTCCCTTTCTGTTAATGACCCAGAAGTGGCATGTAAAATGTAATTTCCCGCTCCTGGTGTTCCTGACCGGGAATGAAACTAGTAAAGTGAGATATTCAGGGCTTTTTTTCAGCTGGAACATGGCGGAATGGCATTCCGCTACTACCAACACTAGCCCTGTGCTCACCACTATCTACCGCCTGGATCCCCTGTGACAGCACAGCTGAGCTAACCCAGCGGGCGGCTCTCTACAGCTCTCCCTGCCCTTGCAAACAGTGCAGAAAGAATGCACGGCACTCACATCATTCATTCCAGTGACTTAAGCACTTGCAGCTTCACCTCTAACTAGCCTCTTTATCTGCACCTCTGAATGGGGAGGGTGCTGTGTCCACACACGAGGCGCTGGCATTTTCTGCCCTCCCTCCCGCTCATCAGCTAGTAAGCCATCCCGCCCTACCACCCTCCAGCTTATCAGCTACTAGGCCTGGCAATTCTATTCTGGCTCTCCCCTTCCTTTTAACCACTTCCAGTCCGGACACTTTTACCCCCTTCCTGTCCAGGGCAATTTTCAGCTTTCAGCGCTATCACACTTTGAATGACAATTGTGCGGTCATGCAACACTGTACCCATTTGAATTTTTTAGCATTTTTTTGAGACAGATAAAGCTTTATTTTGGTGGTATTTATTCACCACTGGGATTTTTATTTTTTTTTGCGATGTAAATTAAAAAGTCCAAACATTTTGAAAAAAAGCTTTTCTTATAAAATTTTGCAAATAAATATTATTTCATCATAACTCTTGGCCAAAATTTATTCCGCTATATTTTAGTAAAAAATAAAAACCCAAATTAGTTTATAACCAAAAATTTTAATTTGTAAACATTTTTTTTTACTTTTTTTTTAATTTTTTTATATTTTTTAATTTTTTTACATACTGTCACCCTAGCAGTACAGTGTCACCATGGTGATGAAGATTTGTTGTTTTTTTTTTTTTACACTGATTGCTTTTAAACCCATAAAGGATGTAAAAGCAATCATTTCTCCTTCTCTCTGGCTGCATTCTTGTAGCCATTAAGAACTACTGAGTGAGCTGTGATTAGTCACAGCTTGTCACATGGTACAAGGCTGTCGTAAACAGCCTTGTACCATGTGACCTCTGTGATCATTCACAGATTTCACACGTCGTAAGCAATGATGTCACAAGTGACATCTTGCTTACTACTCTGCATGTGATCACTGATTGGCTAATCAGTTATCACATGATCGGGACCTCGCACAGAGGTCCCGTCCGACGATCGGTGTTTCACTGTGTCCGGAGGGTACCTGATTGCGGTGCTGCACGCTCCCAGGGAGCGAAAACAAGCAGAGTTCGGGGAGGCCGTTTATAAACGGCCACCTAACCCTGAACTGCCACCGTCCAGCCGTTTATATACAACGGCCGGAAGGGAAGCGATTATTGTGTGGGCAGATTAGATGGGGGGTGCAGAAGTAAGAATTGATGAGAAAAGAATGGAGGGCAGAGATGAGCACTGGTGAAAGTTTAACTTTAATATTTATTTTAGCATAAAAGTAAATTCTTCTGTTGCTGGTGGGTGCATAAATGAGCTTTGGAGAGGAGTACAGGGTGTTAACTTTGGGCAAGGTACTGGGGTGAGCTGCAGGTAGGGTACAGGGGTGATCTGCGGGTAGGGCACAGGAGTGAGCTGCGGGTAGGGTACAAAGGTGAGCTGTGGACAGGGGTAAAGATGTGAGCTGCGAGCAGGGTACAGGGGTGAGTGATGGAAAGGGGTACAGAGGTGAACTGTGGGCGAGGTACAGGGGTGAGCTGTGGCAGGGGTACAGAGGTGAGCTTTGGAGAGGAGTACAGAGGTGAGCTGCAGCCAGGGTATTGGGGTGAGCTGCGGGAAGGGTACTGGTGGAGAGGTGGACAGGGGTACTGGGGTGAGCTGCAGGCAGGGTACAAGGGTGAGCGGAGGACAGGGGTAAAGATGTGAGCAGCGAGCAGGGTACAGGGGTAAAGATGTGAGCTGCGAGCAGGGTACAGGGATGAGCAATGGAAAGGGGTACAGAGGTGAACTGTGGGTAGGGTACAGGGGTGAGCTGTGGCTGGGGTACAGAGGTTGGCTTTGGAGAGGAGTACAGAGGTGAGCTGCAGCCAGGGTATTGGGGTGAGCTGCGGGCAGAGGTACTGGGGTGAGCTGCAGGCAGGGTACAGGGGTGAGCGATGGACAGGGGTAAAGATGTGAGCTGCAAGCAGGGTACAGGGGTGAGCGATAGAAAGGGGTACAGAAGTGAACTGTGGGTAGGGTACAGGGGTACAGAGGTGAGCTTTGGAGAGGAGTACAGAGGTAAGCTTCAGCCAGGGTATTGGGGTGAGCTGCGGGTAGGGTACTGGGGTGAGAGGTGGACAGGGGTATTGAGGTGAGCTGAGGGTAGGTTAGAGAGGTGAGCTGTAGGCAGGGTACAGGGGTGAGCAGTGGACAGGGGTAGAGGGGTGAGCTGCGGGAAGGGTACAGGGGTGAGCCGTAGACAGGGTTACAGAGTTGAGCAGTGAGTAGGGTACAGAGGTGAACTGTGGACAGGGTATGGGGGTGAGCTTTGGCAGGGGTACAGAGGTGAGCTTTGGAGAGGGAGTACAGAAGTGATCTGTGGTCATGGTACAGGGGTGAGCTGTGGGCAGGGGTACAGAGGTAAGCTTTGGAGAAGGGTACAGAAGTGAGCTGTGGGCTGGGGTTCAGGGGTGAGCTTTGGACAGAGATATAGAGGTGAGCTTTGGAGAGGGATACAGGGGTGAGCAGTGGACAAAGATATAGAGGTGAGCCTTGGAGAGGGATACAGGGGTGAGCTGTGGACAGGGGTACAGAGGTAAGCTTTGGAGAAGGGTACAGAAGTGAGCTGTGGGCTGTGGACAGGCGTGAGCTTTGAACAGTGGTACAGAGGAGAGCTTTGGACATGGGGGAGAGGTGAGCAGTGGATAGAAAGTGCATAGGTGAGTGATGGGTGTTGTTTTTTTAGGGAATAAAAGTTGTAAAGTTTTCACTGGGGAAGATTTTTACTTGGTAGGCAGGGACAGCATACATACAGTATAGCATACAGAGATCATTGGTGCAACAATGTCTCTTTAATGCCTACTGTAAAATTAGGCCACACCCGCTCGATGATGCAGTCCACATCACTACTTCTCTTTCACCCCATAAACCCCACCCCCCCCCACACACACACTCTGGATTTTAGTTCCTGCACCTATTCTCTGAGAAAAAAAGCCCTGGAGATATACGATTTACATTTGCACAGGGCTCAACAAATCCCAGGCCCAGGTTTAGAAATTGCTTCCTGGCCCCTGGGTTCACACATTGCTTTGCATTGACTTCAATGGGAAATCCCGCCTCATAGACTTCAGAGGGAAATCACGCCCCATAGACTTCGATGGGAAATTGCACCTCATAGACTTCAGTGATAAATCGTGACCTGTGCACTTCAATGGGAGATCACACCCCGTGCAGTTTAATTGGAAATCGTGCCCCTTGCACTTTAATGGGAAATCATGCCCCTTGCACTTTAATGGGAAATCGTGCCCTGTGCACTTTAATGGAAAATCGTGTCCCGTGCACTTTAATGGGAAATCGCTCCCCGTGGACTTCAATGGAAAAACATCTCCCGTGTACTTCACTGGAAAAACGTCTCCCGTGGACTTCTATGGGAAAACGCCTCCCACGGACATCAATGGGAAAACTTCTGTCAATAGCAATCCTATGTGAACACTTATCTCCATATGCCAGTCTGCTCTATCACTTGCGAGTCTGGAACGCACAGCTACAAACTTGCAAAGGACCCTTTTCATAATGGAACCCAAAACAGTGCGTGTGGATCGCATCTGTGTGGACCACCTCAATAGGAACACAAAATATCTAGCCTGTCATGCAAATCTGTGAGTTTCAACATGAATCTAGAATTGCATATGTGAATTAAGGTGGCTCCATTCACATCTGGGTGTTTGGGATTGCAGTAGAATCACTGTGATCGCAAAACGCAGGTTCAGGTTCAGGTTCCATTTTCAATGGTGCCTAAAAACATGGTGCTGTTTTGCAATGATTGCCGCATGGCAAATCCCATTGCATGAAGTCCCAGGTGCTGGCAACCCACACTAAGCTAAAAAAAAAAAATGTCTCATAACTTTTTTAGCTGGCTCCTAGATTCAAAGCAAAAACGTGTAAAATATTAATAATATAAACAATAATGGTATCATTTCTTTTTGTTTTTTAATTTTTGGTTTTTTTTTTCAAATTATTAACTACAACAAAAAGAAAATAGCTGTACCCAAACAAAATTTCCTTCCTTTTTTTCACACAAATAGAGCTTTCTTTCAGTGGTATTTGATCACCTGTGCGCTTTTAATTTTTTGTTCTATTTTTCTGCTACATGTTTTTGGTAAAAAAAAAATCCCAGTAAATGAATATTGATTTCTATGTGTGAAAGTTATAGTATCTACAAACTATGTTACAGAGAATGGAATTTACACAGCTTTTACTTTCTGACTGCCCATCACATTTCTTGAGGTGCTAAAATACCAGTCACTTAAATGGTATATTGCTCACACAAGCCATGGGTACATGTGGAATTACATATACAAAATACATTCTGCTACTTCTTCCGAGTGTGGGGATACCACATGTGTGAGACTTTTTGGGAGCCTAGCCACATACAGGAGCCTGAAATCCAATGACCACTTTGAAAGCTTGACGGTGCGTAACTTCCTCATTTCACTTCCTCACTACCTATCACAGTTTCGGAGGCCCTGAAATGCCAGGATAGCACCAAACCCCCCCTCCCCCTCCAAATAATCCCTTTTTGGAAAGTAGACACCCCAAGGGAATTTAAAAAGAGGCATGGGGAGTATTTTGCCAATCTAATTTTTTCTCACAAGGTTTTGAAATATAAAAAAAACAAAAAAAATGTTTTTGTTTTCTTTCTTCATTTTACAAAAACTTGTGGCAACAAATGAGATCAGCAAAATACTAATTGTGCTTCTTATCAAATTTCTTAAGATGTCTGCTTTCCAAAAAGGGATCATGGGGGGGGGGAATTGGTGCTATCCTGTCATTTCAGGGCCTCCTAAATTGTGATAGGTAGTCAGGAAGTGTAATGAGTAAATAAAGCTCTTTAAATGCCTGAAGGAGCATAGTGGATTTTGGGTTCCTGTACTTGGCTAGACTGCTAAAGTCTCTCACATGTGGTACCCCCATACTCAAGAGACGCAGCAGAATGTATTTTATATATGTAATTCCACATGTACCCATGGCTTGTGTGAGCAATATATCATTTAAGTGACAACTTTGTGTAAAAAAAATGTTTTTGTCATTTTCCAAAAACTTGTGGAGAAAAAAAATAAATCTTTAATGGAGTTTAAAGTTATTTTGATTTTTTAAATTATTTTTACACTGTCCCTTTCATTTTTTTTTATCACTTTTAATGCTATCTCAGGGAATGCAAATATCCCCTATAACTGCGCTGGACATTGTCATACATTCATTTTTGAGAAATCTGGGGTCTATCAGACTCTAGATATCTCCTCTGCTCTTACATTATCTAATCTCACCAAGATCGGTGTGATCTGATGCTTTCCCAATTTACAAATGGCACTGTTTATATCCTGCAAAACTGAAGTGATCAAATGCTGGTAAGCTTCCGATTTCTTACACTATAGAAATGATTGGCACCATTCCGGTCTCCAGTCAAATCTATGGTTAGCTGGCAAAAACACCGGCTGCATTCTCAGGTTCCCCCGATGGCACGGGAAAGCCTGAGAAGGCCGGAGGGGGGGGGCGCATCTTCTCCCGCTGCTTGTGAAAGCAATCCTGCAGCTAATTAGCCACTAGGATTGCTTTTACATGAAAACTGATCGCCAGCTGAAAATAATTATACCAGAATCCTGATATAACCACTCAAAGTCTACTTCAAGCAAGAACACGTCTTAAATATATCATCATAATAATATTAATATACAATAACAATATTTTTTTGTATTTTTTTTAATCATTAATTTCAATGAGCAGAAAATATCTTAAAATATATATAAAATATATAATTTTAATAATAATAACAATAATAAATATAATAACAATAAAAGTAATTTTTAAGCATAAACTATTAGACTACTACAATAAAGAACATATTTTAAAATATATAATACTAATAAAAATATTCAAGAACTATATTTTTTTTGTTTTTTTTTCAAAGCATTAAATACTACAACTTCTAGAAGACAGGAAAGCTCTTAAAATGTATAATACAATAAATACATCTAAGCTAATAATATTATAAATAAAAATTATATATATATGTATTTTTTTTAAAGCACAAACTATTATAACAAGCCAGAACACATTTTAAAATATATCATTATAATAATATTAATATACAATAACAATATTTTTTTGTATTTTTTTTTAATCATTAACTACTATGAGCAGAAAATATCTTAAAATATATAATATTAACCACTTGCACTCCTGAGGATTTACCCCCCTTAATGACCAGGCCTTTTTTTGCTTTTTGGTGCTGCACTAATTCAACTGATAATTGCACGATCATGCAATGCTGTACCCAAACAAAATTTACGTCCTTTTTTTCACACAAATAGAGCTTTCGTTTGGTGGTATTTGATCACTTCTGTGATTTTTATTTTTTGCGCTATAATCAAAAAAAAACACGAAAATTTTGAAAAAAACCCGATATTTTCTCCTTTCGGCTATAAAAAATATATCGTAAACTCAAAGTTAGTCATAAATTTAAGCCAAAATGTATTCTGCTCCATGTTTTTGGTAAAAAAAAAATCCCAATAAGTGTATATTGATTGCTTTGTGCGAACGTTATAGTGTCTACAAACGATGGTATAGATACTGTAATTTATCCCATTTTTTGCTATACAGCGCTGCGCTAGTTTAACTGACAATTGCGCGGTCAAGCAAAGATGCACCCAAACAAAATTTATGTCCTTTCTTTCACACAAATAGAGCTTTCTATCAGTGGTATTTGATCACCTGTGCACTTTTTATTTTTTGCGCTATAAACAAAAAAAACCCAAAATTTTGAAAAAACCCAATATTTTTTCATTTCCGTCATAAAAAATATCCAAAAATCTCAAATTTCATCATAAATTTATGCCAAAATGTATTCTGCTACATGTTTTTGGTAAAAAAAATCCCAATAAGTGTATATTGATTGCTTTGTGTGAAAGTTATAGCGTCTACAAACTATGGGATAGATAATTTGAAATTTGCACAGCTTTTACTTTCTGACTGCCCATCACATCTCTTGAGGTGCTAAAATACCAGGATAGAACAAACACCCCCAAGTGACCTCTTTTCGGAAAGTAGATACCCTAAGCTATCTGCTGAGAGGCATATAGTGTCCATGGAAGATTTTTATTTTTTTTCCACAAGTTTCTGGAAAATGACAAAAACATTTTTTTTTTTTTTTTACACAAAGTTGTCATTTAAATGATATATTTCTCGCACAAGCCATGGGTATTTGTGGAATTACACTCCCAAAATACATTCTGCTACTTCTACCGAGTATGAGGATACCACACGTGTGAGACTTTTTGGGAGCCTAGCCACATACAGGAGCCTGAAATCCAATGACCACTTTGAAAGCCTGAAGGTGCATAACTTCTTCATTTCACTTCCTCACTACCTATCACAGTTTTGAAGGCCCTTACTTGCCAGGATAGCACCAACCCCCCCCCCCCCCAAATGACCCCTTTCTGGAAAGTAGACACTCCAAGGAATTTAAAAAGAGGCATGGTAAGTATTTTGCAGATCTCATTTTTTCTCACAAGGTTTTGAAATATAAAAAAAGAAAAGAAAAAATATGTTTTTGTTTTCTTCATTTTCCAAAAACTTTTGGCAACAAACGAGATCTGCAAAATACTCATCATGCTTCTTATCAAATTCCTTGGGGTGTCTACTTTCCAAAAATTGGTCATTTGAGGGGGTTTGGTGCTATTCTGGCATTCCAGGGCCTCCAAAACTGTGATAGGTAGTCAGGAAGTGTAATGAGGAAATGAAGCCCTTTAAAAGCCTGAAGGTGCTTATTGGATTTTGGGGTCCTGTACTTGGCTAGACTGCGAAAAGGTCTCTCACATGTGGTACCCCCATACTCGGAAGAAGTAGCAGAATGTATTTTGGGGAGTAATTCCACATATACATATGGCATGTGTGAGCGATAATTTATTTAAATGACAATTTTGTGTAATTTTTTTTTTTTGGTCATTTTCCAAAAACTTTAGTAAAAAAATAAATTCTTCTATCGATTCAACATGCCTCTCAGCAAATAGTTTGGGGTGTCTACTTTCCAAAAAGGGGTCATTTTGGGGGGGGTGGGTATTTTATGCCTAGCATTAGAAGTTTATGCCACACATCACTCACTCTTCTAACCGCCTGAAGACCAAGCCTTTTCTGACACTTTTTATTCACATTACAAAAATCTGTATTTTTGCTAGGAAATTAAAGTGAACCCCCAAACATATATTTTTTTAGAGCAGACACCCTAGTAAATAAAATGGTGGGTGCTGCAATTTTTTATCTCACATAGTACTTACACAGCGATTTTTCAAATGCAATTTTTTGGAAAAATATACCCTTTTTTTAATTTTAATGCACAAAAACACAATATATTGGCCAAGTATTTGGTATGATATAAAAGATGATGCTATGCTGAGTAAATAGATACCAAACATGACATGCTTTAAAATTGTGCATGCCCTGTGCAATGGCGACAAATTGCATACATTTTTAATATCTATAGCAGTGGTTCTCAACCTTCCTAATGCCACGACCCTTTAATACAGTTCCTCATGTTGTGGTGACCCCCAACCATAAAATTATTTTCGTTGCTACTTCATAACTGTAATTTTGCTTTCAACAGAGCAGCTGCTTTCTACATAGTAGCTGCTCTTTACACATGTGTGACTGGTCCACATAAGTACTTTATGGCGCCAACCCTGTCACATACACCTGTATTTGTACGAGGTGTATGTGATGGGGTTGGCACGATGATGTCATCACGCAGGGTACTCGTATGTGGGCGTATCTGCATGTGGGCGGACCCGCCTGGAGACGGATAGAGGAGCGGTGTCTCGGTTCCTAAGACCATCGGAAATATGTGTTTTCCGATGGTCTTAGGCGACCCCTGTGAAAGGGTCGTTCGACCCCCAAAGGGGTCGCGACCCACAGGTTGAGAACTACTGATCTATAGGTAACGCTTTAAAAGCCTTTACAAGCTCCCATTTCAAATTTAGAGAGGAGGTCTAGAGCTATAATTACTGCCCTTGATCTGACGTTCGTGGCGATACCTCACATGCATGGTGCAATCGCTGTTTCCATACTGGCACAGGGTCAACGCTCGCGACCGCGGGTGGGCGAGGTTACTTTTTTTTTTTCTGATTTATTTAATTATTTTTACACTGTCCCTTTAATTTTTTTTTTTATCACTGTTAATGCTATCTCAGGGAGGGGGAGGGGGGGCATTTTCTCCCGCTGCTTTTAAAAGCAATCCTGCAGCTAATTAGCCACTAGGAATGCTTTTACATGAAAGCCCATCGCCGGCTGAAAAAAATGATACCAGGATGATGCCTGCAGCTGCAGGCATCACCCTGGTATAACCATTCAAAGTCCAGTAATGTACCAGTATGTCGCTGGTCCTTGTTGGGTGTATATACTATGTTTTTGTTCTTTATGCAGCCTGTGGGCTGAATGAAAAAAAAGAGAAGAAATCTCTGGCAGAAAAAGTTTCGTGGTATGCCCACCATTAGAAACCTCCCTCAATCCACCCACTTCTAATGGTGGGCACACATGAAATGTGCCAACAAATATAAAATATATATACCGAAGCATAGGGGCCATCCACCCACTGGCCACCCCAGGCCCCCAAGCTTCGGCATATATGCTCTTTTTTTTAACTGCGGATGAAAAATCTCATCCAACAGCACTGCACACACCTACTTATGTCTATTCTGAAAGCAAGACCCTGTTGCTGTCAGAATAAAGAGGTCAGTGCTGCAGTTTGACGTTCCTGCAAAGAAATCAACAATGGTTAACAATAAAACATTAACTCAATAAAACAGCTTTATAATTGAAATATCTCTGCAAAGAAAAGTGTGTGGTGGTATGCCCACCATTAGAAACCTCCCTTCATCCACCCACTTCTAATGGTGGGCACACATGAAATGTGCCAAAAAATATAAAATATATATGCCGAAGCATAGGGGCCATCCACCCACTGGCCACCCCAGGCCCCCATGCTTCGGCATATATGCTATTTTTTTAACGCTGCCACCCCCCCCCCCACTCCCCCTCTCTGTTGGGGTCCCCCAAGGTTCTGTCCTCGGGCCCCTTCTCTTCTCCATCTACACCTCCTCCCTTGGTCACCTGATAGACTCCCACGGCTTCCACTACCATCTCTATGCTGATGACACTCAAATCTATCTCTCTACCCCTCGCCTCACCCCTTCAGTCTCCGCCCGAATCACTAGCCTTCTGGACGACATTTCAGATTGGATGTCACTCCACTTCCTCAAATTAAACCTTGCCAAAACCAAGCTCCTAGTTTTCCCCCCAGTCCGCGCCCCCCCCCTTTCTTTCAGTGGTATTTGATCACCTGTGCGCTTTTAATTTTTTTGTTCTATTTTTCTGCTACATGTTTTTGGTAAAAAAAAAATCCCAGTAAATGAATATTGATTTCTATGTGTGAAAGTTATAGTATCTACAAACTATGTTACAGAGAATGGAATTTACACAGCTTTTACTTTCTGACTGCCCATCACATTTCTTGAGGTGCTAAAATACCAGTCACTTAAATGGTATATTGCTCACACAAGCCATGGGTACATGTGGAATTACATATACAAAATACATTCTGCTACTTCTTCCGAGTGTGGGGATACCACATGTGTGAGACTTTTTGGGAGCCTAGCCACATACAGGAGCCTGAAATCCAATGACCACTTTGAAAGCTTGACGGTGTGTAACTTCCTCATTTCACTTCCTCACTACCTATCACAGTTTCGGAGGCCCTGAAATGCCAGGATAGCACCAACCCCCCCCCCCCCCTCCAAATAAACCCTTTTTGGAAAGTAGACACCCCAAGGGAATTTAAAAAGAGGCATGGGGAGTATTTTGCCGATCTAATTTTTTCTCACAAGGTTTTGAAATATAAAAAAAACAAAAAAAATGTTTTTGTTTTCTTTCTTCATTTTACAAAAACTTGTGGCAACAAATGAGATCAGCAAAATACTAACTGTGCTTCTTATCAAATTTCTTAGGATGTCTGCTTTCCAAAAAGGGATCATGGGGGGGGGGGAATTGGTGCTATCCTGGCATTTCAGGGCCTCCTAAATTGTGATAGGTAGTCAGGAAGTGTAATGAGTAAATAAAGCCCTTTAAATGCCTGAAGGAGCATAGTGGATTTTGGGTTCCTGTACTTGGCTAGACTGCTAAAGTCTCTCACATGTGGTACCCCCATACTCAAGAGACGCAGCAGAATGTATTTTATATATGTAATTCCACATATACCCATGGCTTGTGTGAGCAATATATCATTTAAGTGACAACTTTGTGTAAAAAAAATGTTTTTGTCATTTTCCAAAAACTTGTGGAGAAAAAAAATAAATCTTTAATGGAGTTTAAAGTTATTTTGATTTTTTAAATTATTTTACACTGTCCCTTTCATTTTTTTTTATCACTTTTAATGCTATCTCAGGGAATGCAAATATCCCCTATAACTGCGCTGGACATTGTCATACATTCATTTTTGAGAAATCTGGGGTCTATCAGACTCTAGATATCTCCTCTGCTCTTACATTATCTAATCTCACCAAGATCGGTGTGATCTGATGCTTTCCCAATTTACAAATGGCACTGTTTATATCCTGCAAAACTGAAGTGATCAAATGCTGGTAAGCTTCCGATTTCTTACACTATAGAGATGATTGGCACCATTCCGGTCTCCAGTCAAATCTATGGTTAGCTGGCAAAAACACCGGCTGCATTCTCAGGTTCCCCCGATGGCACGGGAAAGCCTGAGAAGGCCGGGGGGGGGGGGCGCATCTTCTCCCGCTGCTTGTAAAAGCAATCCTGCAGCTAATTAGCCACTAGGATTGCTTTTACATGAAAACTGATCGCCAGCTGAAAATAATTATACCAGAATCCTGATATAACCACTCAAAGTCTACTTCAAGCAAGAACACGTCTTAAATATATCATCATAATAATATTAATATACAATAACAATATTTTTTTGAATTTTTTTAATCATTAATTTCAATGAGCAGAAAATATCTTAAAATATATATAAAATATATAATTTTAATAATAATAACAATAATAAATATAATAACAATAAAAGTAATTTTTAAGCATAAACTATTAGACTACTACAATAAAGAACATATTTTAAAATATATAATACTAATAAAAATATTCAAGAACTATATTTTTTTTGTTTTTTTTTCAAAGCATTAAATACTACAACTTCTAGAAGACAGGAAAGCTCTTAAAATGTATAATACAATAAATACATCTAAGCTAATAATATTATAAAAATTATATATATATGTATTTTTTTTAAAGCACAAACTATTATAACAAGCCAGAACACATTTTAAAATATATCATTATAATAATATTAATATACAATAACAATATTTTTTTGTATTTTTTTTTAATCATTAACTACTATGAGCAGAAAATATCTTAAAATATATAATATTAACCACTTGCACTCCTGAGGATTTACCCCCCTTAATGACCAGGCCTTTTTTTGCTTTTTGGTGCTGCACTAATTCAACTGATAATTGCACGATCATGCAATGCTGTACCCAAACAAAATTTACGTCCTTTTTTTCACACAAATAGAGCTTTCGTTTGGTGGTATTTGATCACTTCTGTGATTTTTATTTTTTGCGCTATAATCAAAAAAAAACACGAAAATTTTGAAAAAAACCCGATATTTTCTCCTTTCGGCTATAAAAAATATATCGTAAACTCAAAGTTAGTCATAAATTTAAGCCAAAATGTATTCTGCTCCATGTTTTTGGTAAAAAAAATCCCAATAAGTGTATATTGATTGCTTTGTGCGAACGTTATAGTGTCTACAAACGATGGTATAGATACTGTAATTTATCCCATTTTTTGCTATAGAGCGCTGCACTAGTTTAACTGACAATTGCGCGGTCAAGCAAAGATGCACCCAAACAAAATTTATGTCCTTTCTTTCACACAAATAGAGCTTTCTTTCAGTGGTATTTGATCACCTGTGCACTTTTTATTTTTTGCGCTATAAAAAAAAAACCCAAAATTTTGAAAAAACCCAATATTTTTTCATTTCCGTCATAAAAAATATCCAAAAATCTCAAATTTCATCATAAATTTATGCCAAAATGTATTCTGCTACATGTTTTTGGTAAAAAAAATCCCAATAAGTGTATATTGATTGCTTTGTGTGAAAGTTATAGCGTCTACAAACGATGGTATAGATAATTTGAAATTTGCACAGCTTTTACTTTCTGACTGCCCATCACATCTCTTGAGGTGCTAAAATACCAGGATAGAACAAACACCCCCAAGTGACATCTTTTCGGAAAGTAGACACCCTAAGCTATCTGCTGAGAGGCATATAGTGTCCATGGAAGATTTTTATTTTTTTTCCACAAGTTTCTGGAAAATGACAAAAACATTTTTTTTTTTTTTACACAAAGTTGTCATTTAAATGATTTATTTCTCGCACAAGCCATGGGTATTTGTGGAATTACACTCCCAAAATACATTCTGCTACTTCTACCGAGTATGAGGATACCACACGTGTGAGACTTTTTGGGAGCCTAGCCACATACAGGAGCCTGAAATCCAGTGACCACTTTGAAAGCCTGAAGGTGCATAACTTCTTCATTTCACTTCCTCACTACCTATCACAGTTTTGAAGGCCCTTACTTGCCAGGATAGCACCAACCCCCCCCCCCCCCCAAATGACCCCTTTCTGGAAAGTAGACACTCCAAGGAATTTAAAAAGAGGCATGGTAAGTATTTTGCAGATCTCACTTTTTCTCACAAGGTTTTGAAATATAAAAAAAGAAAAGAAAAAATATGGTTTTGTTTTCTTCATTTTCCAAAAACCTTTAGCAACAAACGAGATCTGCAAAATACTCATCATGCTTCTTATCAAATTCCTTGGGGTGTCTACTTTCCAAAAATTGGTCATTTGAGGAGGTTTGGTGCTATTCTGGCATTCCAGGGCCTCCAAAACTGTGATAGGTAGTCAGGAAGTGTAATGAGGAAATGAAGCCCTTTAAAAGCCTGAAGGTGCTTATTGGATTTTGGGGTCCTGTACTTGGCTAGACTTCGAAAAGGTCTCTCACATGTGGTACCCCCATACTCGGGAGAAGTAGCAGAATGTATTTTGGGGAGTAATTCCACATATACATATGGCATGTGTGAGCAATAAACTATTTAAATGACAATTTTGTGTATTTTTTTTTTTTTTTGTCATTTTCCAAAAACTTGTGGTAAAAAAATAAATTCTTCTATCGATTCAACATGCCTCTCAGCAAATAGTTTGGGGTGTCTACTTTCCAAAAAGGGGTCATTTTGGGGGGGGTGGGTATTTTATGCCTAGCATTAGAAGTTTATGCCACACATCACTCACTCTTCTAACCACCTGAAGACCAAGCCTTTTCTGACACTTTTTGTTCACATTACAAAAATCTGTATTTTTGCTAGGAAATTAAAGTGAACCCCCAAACATTATATTTTTTTAGAGCAGACACCCTACTAAATAAAATGGTGGGTGCTGCAATTTTTTATCTCACATAGTACTTACACAGCGATTTTTCAAATGCAATTTTTTGGAAAAATATACACTTTTTTTAATTTTAATGCACAAAAACACAATATATTGGCCAGGTATTTGGTATGATATAAAAGATGATGCTATGCTGAGTAAATAGATACCAAACATGACATGCTTTAAAATTGTGCATGCCCTGTGCAATGGCGACAAATTGCATACATTTTTAATATCTATAGCAGTGGTTCTCAACCTTCCTAATGCCACGACCCTTTAATACAGTTCCTCATGTTGTGGTGACCCCCAACCATAAAATTATTTTCGTTGCTACTTCATAACTGTAATTTTGCTTTCAACAGAGCAGCTGCTTTCTACATAGTAGCTGCTCTTTACACATGTGTGACTGGTCCACATAAGTACTTTATGGCGCCAACCCTGTCACATACACCTGTATTTGTACGAGGTGTATGTGATGGGGTTGGAACGATGATGTCATCACGCAGGGTACTCGTATGTGGGCGTATCTGCATGTGGGCGGACCCGCCTGGAGACGACCCCTGTGAAAGGGTCGTTTGACCCCCAAAGGGGTCGCGACCCACAGGTTGAGAACCACTGATCTATAGGTAACGCTTTAAATGCCTTTACAAGCTCCCATTTCAAATTTAGAGAGGAGGTCTAGAGCTATAATTACTGCCCTTGATCTGACGTTCGTGGCGATACCTCACATGCATGGTGCAATCGCTGTTTCCATACTGGCACAGGGTCAACGCTCGCGACCGCAGGTGCGGGTGGGCGAGGTTACTTTTTTTTCTGATTTATTTAATTATTTTTACACTGTCCCTTTAATTTTTTTTTTTTATCACTGTTAATGCTATCTCAGGGAGGGGGAGGGGGGGCATTTTCTCCCGCTGCTTGTAAAAGCAATCCTGCAGCTAATTAGCCACTAGGAATGCTTTTACATGAAAGCCCATCGCCGGCTGAAAAAAATGATACCAGGATGATGCCTGCAGCTGCAGGCATCACCCTGGTATAACCATTCAAAGTCCAGTGATGTACCAGTACGTCACTGGTCCTTGTTGGGTGTATATGCTATATTTTTTTTTCTTTATGCAGATTGTGGGCTGAATGAAAAAAAAGAGAAGAAATCTCTGCCAGAAAAAGTGTGTGGTATGCCCACCATTAGAATACCTCCCTGCATCCACCCTCTTCTAATGGTGGGCACACATGAAATGTGCCAACAAATATAAAATATATATGCCGAAGCATAGGGGCCATCCACCCACTGGCCACCCCAGGCCCCCATGCTTCGGCATATATGCTCTCTTTTTTAACTGCGGATGAAAAATCTCAAAAAATTAAGTCCAAACATTTTGAAAAAAAGCTTTTCTTATAAAATTTTCCAAATAAATATTATTTCATCATAACTCTTGGCCAAAATTTATTCTGCTATATTTTTAGTAAAAAATAAAAACCCAAATTAGTTTATAACCAAAAATTTTAATTTGTAAACATTTTTTTTTACTTTTTTCTTAATTTTTTTATATTTTTTAATTTTTTAACATACTGTCACCCTAGCAGTACAGTGTCACCATGGTGATGAAGATTTGTTTTGTTTTTTTTTACACTGATTGCTTTTAAACCCATAAAGGATGTAAAAGCAATCATTTCTCCTTCTCTCTGGCTGCATTCTTGCAGCCATTAAGAACTACTGAGTGAGCTGTGATTAGTCGCAGCTTGTCACATGGTACAAGGCTGTCCTAAACAGCCTTGTACCATGTGACCTCTGTGATCATTCACAGATTTCACACGTCGTAAGCAATGATGTCACAAGTGACATCTTGCTTACTACTCTGCATGTGATCACTGATTGGCTAATCAGTCATCACATGATCGGGACCTCGCACAGAGGTCCCGTCCGACGATTGGTGTTTCACTGTGTCCCTAGGGCACCTGATCGCGGTGCTGCACGCTCCCAGGGAGCGAAAACAAGCAGAGTTCGGGGAGGCCGTTTATAAACGGCCACCTAACCCTGAACTGCCACCGTCCAGCCGTTTATATACAACGGCCGGAAGGGAAGCGATTAATGTGTGGGCAGATTAGATGGGGGGTGCAGAAGTAAGAATTGATGAGAAAAGAATGGAGGGCAGAGATGAGCACTGGTGAAAGTTTAACTTTAATATTTATTTTAGCATAAAAGTAAATTCTTCTGTTGCTGGTGGGTGCATAAATGAGCTTTGGAGAGGAGTACAGGGTGTTAACTTTGGGCAAGGTACTGGGGTGAGCTGCAGGTAGGGTACAGGGGTGATCTGCGGGTAGGGTACAGGAGTGAGCTGCGGGTAGGGTACAAAGGTGAGCTGTGGACAGGGGTAAAGATGTGAGCTGCGAGCAGGGTACAGGGGTGAGTGATGGAAAGGGGTACAGAGGTGAACTGTGGGCGAGGTACAGGGGTGAGCTGTGGCAGGGGTACAGAGGTGAGCTTTGGAGAGGAGTACAGAGGTGAGCTGCAGCCAGGGTATTGGGGTGAGCTGCGGGAAGGGTACTGGGGTGAGAGGTGGACAGGGGTACTGGGGTGAGCTGCGGGCAGGGTACAGGGGTGAGCGGTGGACAGGGGTAAAGATGTGAGCTGCGAGCAGGGTACAGGGGTAAAGATGTGAGCTGCGAGCGAGGTACAGGGGTGAGCGATGGAAAGGGGTACAGAGGTGAACTGTGGGTAGGGTACAGGGGTGAGCTGTGGCAGGGGTACAGAGGTTAGCTTTTGGAGAGGAGTACAGAGGTGAGCTGCAGCCAGGGTATTGGGGTGAGCTGCGGGCAGGGTACTTGGGTGAGAGGTGGAATGGGGTACTGGGGTAAGCTGCGGGCAGGGTACAGGGGTGAGCGATGGAAAGGGGTACAGAGGTGAACTGTGGGTAGGGTACAGGGGTGAGCTGCGGGCAGGGTACAGGGGTGAGCGGTGGACAGGGGTAAAGATGTGAGCTGCAAGCAGGGTACAGGGGTGAGCGATAGAAAGGGGTACAGAAGTGAACTGTGGGTAGGGTACAGGGGTACAGAGGTGAGCTTTGGAGAGGAGTACAGAGGTAAGCTTCAGCCAGGGTATTGGGGTGAGCTGCGGGTAGGGTACTGGGGTGAGAGGTGGACAGGGGTATTGAGGTGAGCTGAGGGTAGGTTACAGAGGTGAACTATGGGCAGGGTACTGGGGTGAGAGGTGGACAGGGATACAAGGGTGAGCTGTAGGCAGGGTATAGGGGTGAGCAGTGGACAGGGGTAGAGGGGTGAGCTGCGGGCAGGGTACAGGGGTGAGCCGTAGACGGGTACAGAGTTGAGCTGTGAGTAGGGTACAGAGGTGAACTGTGGACAGGGTATGGGGGTGAGCTTTGGCAGGGGTACAGAGGTGAGCTTTGGAGAGGGAGTACAGAAGTGATCTGTGGTCATGGTACAGGGGTGAGCTGTGGGCAGGGGTACAGAGGTAAGCTTTGGAGAAGGGTACAGAAGTGAGCTGTGGGCTGGGGTACAGGGGTGAGCTTTGGACAGAGATATAGAGGTGAGCTTTGGAGAGGGATACAGGGGTGAGCAGTGGACAAAGATATAGAGGTGAGCCTTGGAGAGGGATACAGGGGTGAGCTGTGGACAGGGGTACAGAGGTAAGCTTTGGAGAAGGGTACAGAAGTGAGCTGTGGGCTGTGGACAGGCGTGAGCTTTGAACAGTGGTACAGAGGAGAATTTTGGACATGGGGGAGAGGTGAGCAGTGGATAGAAAGTGCATAGGTGAGTGATGGGTGTTGTTTTTTTAGGGAATAAAAGTTGTAAAGTTTTCACTGGGGAAGATTTTTACTTGGTAGGCAGGGACAGCATACATACAGTATAGCATACAGAGATCATTGGTGCAACAATGTCTCTTTAACGCCTACTGTAAAATTAGGCCACACCCCCTCGATGATGCAGTCCACATCACTACTTCTCTTTCACCCCATAAACCCCCCCCCCCCCCCACACACACACACACACACACTCTGGATTTTAGTTCCTGCGCCTATTCTCTGAGAAAAAAAAGTCCTGGAGATATACGATTTACATTTGCACAGGGCTCAACAAATCCCAGGCCCAGGTTTAGAAATTGCTTCCTGGCCCCTGGGTTCACACATTGCTTTGCATTGACTTCAATGGGAAATCCCGCCTCATAGACTTCAGAGGGAAATCACGCCCCATAGACTTCGATGGGAAATTGCACCTCATAGACTTCAGTGATAAATCGTGACCTGTGCACTTCAATGGGAGATCACACCCCGTGCAGTTTAATTGGAAATCGTGCCCCTTGCACTTTAATGGGAAATCATGCCCCTTGCACTTTAATGGGAAATCGTGTCCCGTGCACTTTAATGGGAAATCGCTCCCCGTGGACTTCACTGGAAAAACGTCTCCCGTGGACTTCTATGGGAAAACGTCTCCCGTGGACTTCTATGGGAAAACGCCTTCCACGGACATCAATGGGAAAACTTCTGTCAATAGCAATCCTATGTGAACACTTATCTCCATATGCCAGTCTGCTCTATCACTTGCGAGTCTGGAACGCACAGCTACAAACTTGCAAAGGACCCTTTTCATAATGGAACCCAAAACAGTGCGTGTGGATCGCATCTGTGTGGACCACCTCAATAGGAACACAAAATATCTAGCCTGTCATGCAAATCTTTGAGTTTCAACATGAATCTAGAATTGCATATGTGAATTAAGATGGCTCCATTCACATCTGGGTGTTTGGGATTGCAGTAGAATCACTGTGATCGCAAAACGCAGGTTCAGGTTCCATTTTCAATGGTGCCTAAAAACATGGTGCTGTTTTGCAATGATTGCCGCATGGCAAATCCCATTGCATGAAGTCCCAGGTGCTGGCAACCCACACTAAGCTAAAAAAAAAAAAATGTCTCATAACTTTTTTAGCTGGCTCCTAGATTCAAAGCAAAAACGTGTATAATATTAATAATATAAACAATAATGGTATAATTTCTTTTTGTTTTTTAATTTTTGGGGTTTTTTTTCAAATTATTAACTACAACAAAAAGAAAATAGCTGTACCCAAACAAAATTTCCTTCCTTTTTTTCACACAAATAGAGCTTTCTTTCAGTGGTATTTGATCACCTGTGCGCTTTTAATTTTTTTGTTCTATTTTTCTGCTACATGTTTTTGGTAAAAAAAAAATCCCAGTAAATGAATATTGATTTCTATGTGTGAAAGTTATAGTATCTACAAACTATGTTACAGAGAATGGTATTTACACAGCTTTTACTTTCTGACTGCCCATCACATTTCTTGAGGTGCTAAAATACCAGTCACTTAAATGATATATTGCTCACACAAGCCATGGGTACATGTGGAATTACATATACAAAATACATTCTGCTACTTCTTCCGAGTGTGGGGATACCACATGTGTGAGACTTTTTGGGAGCCTAGCCACATACAGGAGCCTGAAATCCAATGACCACTTTGAAAGCTTGACGGTGCGTAACTTCCTCATTTCACTTCCTTACTACCTATCACAGTTTCGGAGGCCCTGAAATGCCAGGATAGCACCAAACCCCCCCTCCCCCTCCAAATAAACCCTTTTTGGAAAGTAGACACCCCAAGGGAATTTAAAAAGAGGCATGGGGAGTATTTTGCCGATCTAATTTTTTCTCACAAGGTTTTGAAATATAAAAAAAACAAAAAAAATGTTTTTGTTTTCTTTCTTCATTTTACAAAAACTTGTGGCAACAAATGAGATCAGCAAAATACTAACTGTGCTTCTTATCAAATTTCTTAGGATGTCTGCTTTCCAAAAAGGGATCATGGGGGGGGGGGGAATTGGTGCTATCCTGGCATTTCAGGGCCTCCTAAATTGTGATAGGTAGTCAGGAAGTGTAATGAGTAAATAAAGCCCTTTAAATGCCTGAAGGAGCATAGTGGATTTTGGGTTCCTGTACTTGGCTAGACTGCTAAAGTCTCTCACATGTGGTACCCCCATACTCAAGAGACGCAGCAGAATGTATTTTGTATATGTAATTCCACATATACCCATGCCTTGTGTGAGCAATATATCATTTAAGTGACAACTTTGTGTAAAAAAAAAAATGTTTTTGTCATTTTCCAAAAACTTGTGGAGAAAAAAAATAAATCTTTAATGGAGTTTAAAGTTATTTTGATTTTTTAAATTATTTTTACACTGTCCCTTTCATTTTTTTTTATCACTTTTAATGCTATCTCAGGGAATGCAAATATCCCCTATAACTGCGCTGGACATTGTCATACATTCATTTTTGAGAAATCTGGGGTCTATCAGACTCTAGATATCTCCTCTGCTCTTACATTATCTAATCTCACCAAGATCGGCAAGATCGGTGTGATCTGATGCTTTCCCAATTTACAAATGGCACTGTTTATATCCTGCAAAACTGAAGTGATCAAATGCTGGTAAGCTTCCGATTTCTTACACTATAGAAATGATTGGCACCATTCCGGTCTTTTTGTCAAATCTATGGTTAGCTGGCAAAAACTCCGGCTGCATTCTCAGGTTCCCCCGATGGCACGGGAAAGCCTGAGAAGGCCGGGGGGGGGGGGGGGGCGCATCTTCTCCCGCTGCTTGTAAAAGCAATCCTGCAGCTAATTAGCCACTAGGATTGCTTTTACATGAAAACTGATCGCCAGCTGAAAATAATTATACCAGAATCCTGATATAACCACTCAAAGTCTACTTCAAGCAAGAACACGTCTTAAATATATCATCATAATAATATTAATATACAATAACAATATTTTTTTGTATTTTTTTTAATCATTAATTTCAATGAGCAGAAAATATCTTAAAATATATATAAAATATATAATTTTAATAATAATAATAACAATAATAAATATAATAACAATAAAAGTAATTTTTAAGCATAAACTATTAGACTACTACAATAAAGAACATATTTTAAAATATATAATACTAATAAAAATATTCAAGAACTATATTTTTTTTGTTTTTTTTTCAAAGCATTAAATACTACAACTTCTAGAAGACAGGAAAGCTTTTAAAATGTATAATACAATAAATACATCTAAGCTAATAATATTATAAATAAAAATTATATATATATTTTTTTTTTTTAAAGCACAAACTATTATAACAAGCCAGAACACATTTTAAAATATATCATTATAATAATATTAATATACAATAACAATATTTTTTTGTATTTTTTTTAATCATTAATTTCAATGAGCAGAAAATATCTTAAAATATATATAAAATATATAATTTTAATAATAATAATAACAATAATAAATATAATAACAATAAAAGTAATTTTTAAGCATAAACTATTAGACTACTACAATAAAGAACATATTTTAAAATATATAATACTAATAAAAATATTCAGTAACTATATTTTTTTTGTTTTTTTTTCAAAGCATTAAATACTACAACTTCTAGAAGACAGGAAAGCTCTTAAAATGTATAATACAATAAATACATCTAAGCTAATAATATTATAAATAAAAATTATATATATATATATATATTTTTTAAAGCACAAACTATTATAACAAGCCAGAACACATTTTAAAATATATCATTATAATAATATTAATATACAATAACAATATTTTTTTGTATTTTTTTTTAATCATTAACTACTATGAGCAGAAAATATCTTAAAATATATAATATTAACCACTTGCACTCCTGAGGATTTACCCCCCTTAATGACCAGGCCTTTTTTTGCTTTTTGGTGCTGCACTAATTCAACTGATAATTGCACGATCATGCAATGCTGTACCCAAACAAAATTTACGTCCTTTTTTTCACACAAATAGAGCTTTCGTTTGGTGGTATTTGATCACTTCTGTGATTTTTATCTTTTGCGCTATAAACAAAAAAAAACACAAAAATTTTGAAAAAAACCCGATATTTTCTCCTTTCGGCTATAAAAAATATATCGTAAACTCAAAGTTAGTCATAAATTTAAGCCAAAATGTATTCTGCTCCATGTTTTTGGTAAAAAAAAATCCCAATAAGTGTATATTGATTGCTTTGTGCGAACGTTATAGTGTCTACAAACGATGGTATAGATACTGTAATTTATCCCATTTTTTGCTATACAGCGCTGCACTAGTTTAACTGACAATTGCGCGGTCAAGCAAAGATGCACCCAAACAAAATTTATGTCCTTTCTTTCACACAAATAGAGCTTTCTTTCAGAGGTATTTGATCACCTGTGCACTTTTTATTTTTTGTGCTATAAACAAAAAAACCCCAAAATTTTGAAAAAACCCAATATTTTTTCATTTCCGTCATAAAAAATATCCAAAAATCTCAAATTTCATCATAAATTTATGCCAAAATGTATTCTGCTACATGTTTTTGGTAAAAAAAATCCCAATAAGTGTATATTGATTGCTTTGTGTGAAAGTTATAGCATCTACAAACTATGGTATAGATAATTTGAAATTTGCACAGCTTTTACTTTCTGACTGCCCATCACATCTCTTGAGGTGCTAAAATACCAGGATAGAACAAACACCCCCAAGTGACCTCTTTTCGGAAAGTAGACACCCTAAGCTATCTGCTGAGAGGCATATAGTGTCCATGGAAGATTTTTATTTTTTTTCCACAAGTTTCTGGAAAATGACAAAAACATTTTTTTTTTTACACAAAGTTGTCATTTAAATGATTTATTTCTCGCACAAGCCATGGGTATTTGTGGAATTACACTCCCAAAATACATTCTGCTACTTCTACCGAGTATGAGGATACCACACGTGTGAGACTTTTTGGGAGCCTAGCCACATACAGGAGCCTGAAATCCAATGACCACTTTGAAAGCCTGAAGGTGCATAACTTCTTCATTTCACTTCCTCACTACCTATCACAGTTTTGAAGGCCCTTACTTGCCAGGATAGCACCAACCCCTTCCCCCCCCCCCCCCAAATGACCCCTTTCTGGAAAGTAGACACTCCAAGGAATTTAAAAAGAGGCATGGTAAGTATTTTGCAGATCTCATTTTTTCTCACAAGGTTTTGAAATATAAAAAAAGAAAAGAAAAAATATGTTTTTGTTTTCTTCATTTTCCAAAAACTTTTGGCAACAAACGAGATCTGCAAAATACTCATCATGCTTCTTATCAAATTCCTTGGGGTGTCTACTTTCCAAAAAATTGGTCATTTGAGGGGGTTTGGTGCTATTCTGGCATTCCAGGGCCTCCAAAACTGTGATAGGTAGTCAGGAAGTGTAATGAGGAAATGAAGCCCTTTAAAAGCCTGAAGGTGCTTATTGGATTTTGGGGTCCTGTACTTGGCTAGACTGCGAAAAGGTCTCTCACATGTGGTACCCCCATACTCGGAAGAAGTAGCAGAATGTATTTTGGGGTGTAATTCCACATATACATATGGCATGTGTGAGCAATAAACTATTTAAATGACAATTTTGTGTAATTTTTTTTTTTTTGTCATTTTCCAAAAACTTGTGGTAAAAAAATAAATTCTTCTATCGATTCAACATGCCTCTCAGCAAATAGTTTGGGGTGTCTACTTTCCAAAAAGGGGTCATTTTGGGGGGGGTGGGTATTTTATGCCTAGCATTAGAAGTTTATGCCACACATCACTCACTCTTCTAACCACCTGAGGACCAAGCCTTTTCTGACACTTTTTATTCACATTACAAAAATCTGTATTTTTGCTAGGAAATTAAAGTGAACCCCCAAACATATATTTTTTTAGAGCAGACACCCTAGTAAATAAAATGGTGGGTGCTGCAATTTTTTATCTCACATAGTACTTACACAGCGATTTTTCAAATGCAATTTTTTGGAAAAATATACCCTTTTTTTAATTTTAATGCACAAAAACACAATATATTGGCCAAGTATTTGGTATGATATAAAAGATGATGCTATGCTGAGTAAATAGATACCAAACATGACATGCTTTAAAATTGTGCATGCCCTGTGCAATGGCGACAAATTGCATACATTTTTAATATCTATAGCAGTGGTTCTCAACCTTCCTAATTCCACGACCCTTTAATACAGTTCCTCATGTTGTGGTGACCCCCAACCATAAAATTATTTTCGTTGCTACTTCATAACTGTAATTTTGCTTTCAACAGAGCAGCTGCTTTCTACATAGTAGCTGCTCTTTACACATGTGTGACTGGTCCACATAAGTACTTTATGGCGCCAACCCTGTCACATACACCTGTATTTGTACGAGGTGTATGTGATGGGGTTGGCACGATGATGTCATCACGCAGGGTACTCGTATGTGGGCGTATCTGCATGTGGGCGGACACGCCTGGAGACGGATAGAGGAGCGGTGTCTCGGTTCCTAAGACCATCGGAAATATGTGTTTTCCGATGGTCTTAGGCGACCCCTGTGAAAGGGTCGTTCGACCCCCAAAGGGGTCGCGACCCACAGGTTGAGAACTACTGATCTATAGGTAACGCTTTAAAAGCCTTTACAAGCTCCCATTTCAAATTTAGAGAGGAGGTCTAGAGCTATAATTACTGCCCTTGAACTGACGTTCGTGGCGATACCTCACATGCATGGTGCAATCGCTGTTTCCATACTGGCACAGGGTCAACGCTCGCGACCGCGGGTGGGCGTGGTTACTTTTTTTTTCTGATTTATTTAATTATTTTTACACTGTCCCTTTAATTTTTTTTTTTTATCACTGTTAATGCTATCTCAGGGAGGGGGAGGGGGGGCATTTTCTCCCGCTGCTTGTAAAAGCAATCCTGCAGCTAATTAGCCACTAGGAATGCTTTTACATAAAAGCCCATCGCCGGCTGAAAAAAATGATACCAGGATGATGCCTGCAGCTGCAGGCATCACCCTGGTATAACCATTCAAAGTCCAGTAATGTACCAGTACGTCGCTGGTCCTTGTTGGGTGTATATACTATGTTTTTGTTCTTTATGCAGCCTGTGGGCTGAATGAAAAAAAAGAGAAGAAATCTCTGGCAGAAAAAGTGTGTGGTATGCCCACCATTAGAAACCTCCCTCAATCCACCCACTTCTAATGGTGGGCACACATGAAATGTGCCAACAAATATAAAATATATATACCGAAGCATAGGGGCCATCCACCCACTGGCCACCCCAGGCCCCCATGCTTCGGCATATATGCTCTTTTTTTTAACTGCGGATGAAAAATCTCATCCAACAGCACTGCACACACCTACTTATGTCTATTCTGAAAGCAAGACCCTGTTGCTGTCAGAATAAAGAGGTCAGTGCTGCAGTTTGACGTTCCTGCAAAGAAATCAACAATGGTTAACAATAAAACATTAACTCAATAAAACAACTTTATAATTGAAATATCTCTGCAAAGAAAAGTGTGTGGTGGTATGCCCACCATTAGAAACCTCCCTTCATCCACCCACTTCTAATGGTGGGCACACATGAAATGTGCCAAAAAATATATATGCCGAAGCATAGGGGCCATCCACCCACTGGCCACCCCAGGCCCCCATGCTTCGGCATATATGCTATTTTTTTAACGCTGCCACCCCCCCCCCCACACTCCCCCTCTCTGTTGGGGTCCCCCAAGGTTCTGTCCTCGGGCCCCTTCTCTTCTCCATCTACACCTCCTCCCTTGGTCACCTGATAAACTCCCACGGCTTCCACTACCATCTCTATGCTGATGACACTCAAATCTATCTCTCTACCCCTCGCCTCACCCCTTCAGTCTCCGCCCGAATCACTAGCCTTCTGGACGACATTTCAGATTGGATGTCACTCCACTTCCTCAAATTAAACCTTGCCAAAACCGAGCTCCTAGTTTTCCCCCCAGTCCGCGCCCCCCCCCCCCACCTCTCCATCACGACCAACAACACCACCATCAGCCCCACCCCGCAAGCCAGAGTACTTGGTGTCGTAGACTCCATTCTGTCTTTCCAGCCCCAGATCTAATCGCTGACAAATTCATGCAGACTCCACCTCCGCAACATCTCCAAAATACGCACGTTCCTAACTCCAGAAACTACAAAGCAACTCATTCACTCCCTTATCATATAACGACTTGACTACTGTAACTCCCTCCTCGTCGGCCTACCCCAACACAGGCTATCCCCGCTTCAGTCTACCCTGAATTCTGCGGCCAGACTCATCCACCTTACTAACTGCTCCGTATCCGCCACCCCCCTCTGCCAATCCCTCAACTGGCTTCCGATTGCCCAACGCATAAAATTCAAAATACTAACATTGACGTACAAAGCTGTTCATAACACTGCCCCAAACTACATCACTGACCTGATATCCATCTACCACCCAAATCGCACTCTCCGCTCCTCACAAGACCACCTACTCTCTAGTTCCCTGGTCTCCTCCTCCCATGCCCGCCTCCAGGGTTTCCCTCATCCTCTGGAACTCACTACCCCAATCCATCAGACTGTCACCTACCCTCCTCACCTTTAGGCGCACCCTGAAAACCCATCTCTTCAGAGAAGCCTACCCCGCCCTCACCTACTGTAACTGCTGATCTCCTCCGCTCCCCCCACCACTCCATCCCCCACAACTATTTCCTCCTGTACCACTCTCCCCTCCCTCCTAGATTGTAAGCTCCAAGGAGCAGGGCCCTCGAACCCCTCGTGTATTTTATTGTGTTGTTACTGTACTGTCTCATGTATTGTCTCCCATTGTAATGTACAGCGCTGTGCAAACTGTTGGCGCTATATAAATACTGTGTAATAATAATAATAATAATAATAATAATAATATTAGACTACTACAATAAAGAACATATTTTAAAATATATAATACTAATAATAATATTCAACAACTATATATTTTTTTTTTTTTTTTTTTGGTTTTTTTGGGTTTTTTTTTTTTTTTTTTTGGTTTTTTTTTTAAAGCATTAAATACTATTACTTCTACAAGACAGGAAAACTCTTAAAATACATAATACAATAAATACATCTAAGCTGATAATATTAATAATAGATCTGTATAATACCATTCTCCTCATCGATCTCGTAGTCGATTCCATTCTCATCTAGAAACTCTCTCATTCTGTTGAAATCCTGGTGCCCTCGCACGGTAGGAATGTCCGCCCGGCACATGGGACAGGTAGCACTCTGTTCAACCCATTGTTGGAGGCAGCGGGCGTGGAATTGGTGATCGCAGGGTAGAGTAGTATTGGCGTCTCCTTCTTCACAATCTGCCAAACAAATTGTACAGATTACCTGCTCCATGGCCGGTGCTGCCGGTGGCTCCATGGCCGGTGCTGCCGGTGGCTCCATGGCCGGTGCTGCCTGTGGCTCCATGGCAGGTGCTGCCTGTGGCTCCATGGCCGGTGCTGCCTGTGGCTCCATGGCCGGTGCTGCCTGTGGCTCCATGGCCGGTGCTGCCTGTGGCTCCATGGCCGGTGCTGCCTGTGGCTCCATGGCCGGTGCTGCCTGTGGCTCCATGGCCGGTGCTCCCTGTGGCTCTGGGTGGTGCTCAGCAGCCCTGTTGCGGTCTCTTGGAGATCGGCTTCGGCTGATGGTGGCGTCCTCCCGTCTCTGCCGTTGTTGCATTCTGGACCTCGTCCGATGGGCTATGGGAGACTCACCGCCCTCCTGACGTGATGGCCTTCCACGAGACGGACGTCGTGAAGATCGCGGCATCCTGGTAGTAATTGATGCCGGAGTACCTGAAAACAGCTTAAAAATATCTAATAATAATAATAATAATGTTATAAGAACACTAGTAATCGCAATGTATTGTAATAAAGATGAGAAGAGTCGCAGTCAGTCGCAGGAGGCACAGTCTGAGGATGCAATCGCCACAGCTACCAGCACAGGCCTCAGGCTGACTCAGCACCAACTGTCACCAACTGTCACTTTTCCGGCCTTGTCACTCTGACTGGCAATATGGCGCTCATGTAACACTACAACCAAATCCATGTTCTATCATTTTATAGATTTTACAGAGAATTACACAGGATTGGGGCCATTTATTGGTTATTACTGAGTTCTGCCACTAGATGGCATTCTCAGGTGTAATACCGCTCCTCGCCATAGATGTCTCCCTTCCCAGTCGGCTCCATACAGAGAAAACGGCGGCCATCTTTAGCTATGTAAAGTCTATGGGAGGCGGAGGAGATGAGCAGCTGAGAGGGAAACAGGAAAGGAACGGCCGGGGCGGGGATGATGACCTCCGGGGGGGAGCTGAGCTGAGCAGGTGAGGAGGACAGAGGGCAGGAGAGCCGGGGAGGTGGATGGAGGAGGTCGGGGGGCGCATAGAGGAGGTGGGGGGGCTTTGTGGAGAAGGCTGGGGGGATTGTCTGTATAAAAAGGCTGATAGGAGGTCATGTCTGGAAAAGGTGGGGGAATAAGAGGCACAGACATAGCTGGGGCTGCCCCCTCAGCATCATTCCCCTCCACCCCCCCCCCCCAGCGTCATTTCCCCCTCCCCCCCCTCAGCGTCATTCCTCCCCCCCTCTCAGCGCCATTCTCCCCCCCTCAGCGTCATTCTCCCCCTCCGCCCCCTCAGCGTCATTTCCCCCTCCCCTCAGCGTCATTACCCCCCCCAGCGTCATTCCCCCCCCCAGCGTCATTCCCCCCCCTCCGCGTCATTCTCCCCCTCCGCCCCCTCAGCGTCATTCGCCCCCTCAGCGTCATTTCCCCCCCCGCGCCCCCTCAGCGTCATTTCCCCCCCCGCGCCCCCTCAGCGTCATTTCCCCCCCCGCGCCCCCTCAGCGTCATTTCCCCCCCCCGCCCCCTCAGCGTCATTCTCCCCCTCCGCCCCCTCAGCGTCATTTCCCCCTCCCCTCAGCGTCATTCCCCCCCCAGCGTCATTCCCCCCCCCAGCGTCATTCCCCCCCCTCCGCGTCATTCTCCCCCTCCGCCCCCTCAGCGTCATTTCCCCCCCCGCGCCCCCTCAGCGTCATTTCCCCCCCCGCGCCCCCTCAGCGTCATTTCCCCCCCCGCGCCCCCTCAGCGTCATTTCCCCCCCCCGCCCCCTCAGCGTCATTCTCCCCCTCCGCCCCCTCAGCGTCATTCCCCCCCCTCCCCCCGCCCCCTCAGCGTTATCCCCACCAGTGTTTCCCTCCCTCTGCGTTATCCCTCCCCCCGCCCCATTCAGCGTTATCCCCCCGTCCCATTCAGCGTTATCCCCCCCCCACACCCTCTGCGTTATCCCCCCCCCGCACCCTCTGCGTTATCCCCCCCCCCCGCACCCTCTGCGTTATCCCCCCCCCGCACCCTCTGCGTTATCCCCCCCCCCGCACCCTCTGCGTTATCCCCCCCCCCCGCACCCTCTGCGTTATCCCCCCCCCCGCACCCTCTGCGTTATCCCCCCCCCCCCCCGCACCCTCTGCGTTATCCCCCCCCCCCGCACCCTGTGCGTTATCCCCCCCCCCCCGCACCCTGTGCGTTATCCCCCCCCCGCACCCTCTGCGTTATCCCCCCCCGCACCCTCTGCGTTATCCCCCCCTCGCCCACTTAGCGTTTTTCCCTCCCCCAGTGTTCCCCCAGAACACTGGGGAGGCAGACTGTGGCTGACCCCCCCAGGCCTGCACAGGGTACAGCTCACTGAAATCAAAATGAAAGAAAAACAAGAAAACTGTGAATGGCCAACAATGTCCTGAGTGTCCGAGTTCTCCAGTCCTCCCACTTCTTCCACAAGTCTTTCAGTGCCGCATTCCTGGGCCGTCCTGGTGTCATCCGTCCTGGTGTCAACCGTCCTGGTGTCAACCGTCCTGGTGTCATCCGTCCTGGTGTCATCCGTCCTGGTGTCAACCGTCCTGGTGTCATCCGTCCTGGTGTCAACCGTCCTGGTGTCATCCGGCCCTCAGAGTGTAACCAATCCTCACCCAGGGTACGTTTTTTTAGGCCATGTGGCAGAAATGTGCTGGTTGTTAAGTGGCCGCCCACCAGCATCCTTCACAGCCAATGAATAGCTGCTAGTTAAAGGATAAGTTCACTTTTTATGAATAAAAGCACTTTTTTTTTAATTTTCTGGTGAAAAAAAAAAAGTGCATTTATTATTTTTTTGTTTCTGGAGCCTGTAAAGCTTTGTACCAGCAATCAGCAGATGGCTGGTGTCATGGAGGTCACCCTCTGACCTGTCAGTATACTACTGACAGGAAGGCTCGATGAACTACCACAGCCCTGCGGTGCGCCGCGGTCGATCATTGAAAACTCCAAGCTGACCTCCACAAAGGCTGCAGGAACTTGTAGTTGTCCCATTCACAGAACACTGTGATTGAGTGACGCGGGCGGAACCCCTGCACGGCCACGTCTTTTTTTTTTTTATTGTGTCAGCAGAGAGGAGAAAATGCCCACTTGCTGTCCCAATGGAGATCAGGGGGTTGCGGGGGTCGGTCCATTCAGTACATGCTACACCCTGATTATGGGTGTAACATGTTATGATAGGTGAACTTATCCTTTAACCCCTTCCCTACCAGGGACTTATACCCCCTTCCTGCCCAGGACAGCTTTCAGCGCTGGCGCAGTTTGAATGACAATTGCGCGGTCATGCAACACTGTACCCATATGACATTTTTATCATTTTTTTTCACACAGATTTTCTTTTGGTGGTATTTAATCCCCTCTGGGTGTTTTATTTTTTGCGCTATAAACAAAAAAATAGCAAAAAATCAAAATCAAAAGTCTTTCTTTGTTTCTATTATAAAATTTTGCAAACAGGTAATTGTTCTCCTTCACTGATGTGCGTTGATGAGGCGTCACTGATGAGTCGGCACTAATGATGCTACACTAATGGGCAGCACTGCTGGGCACTGACTGGCGCCACTGCTGGGCAGCACAGATGGGAAGCACTGCTGGGCACGTGAGTGGCACTGCTGGGCACATGTGGGTGGCACTGATCATCAGTGCCAATCTGTTTTCAGACAATTGCCGGTTATCGGCAGGACTTTCCTCACACTGTGACAGAGTGAGGAAAGTGAAGCCGACGACCAGCAACTGCATTTACCCAGTGATCTGTGTGATCGGACACAGCTGATCATGTGGTAAAAGGCTGCTATGATTGCCCTTTTACCACATCACGTGATCAGCTGTGTTCATAGGACACAGCAATCATGGAGATCACCGGATGTGCGCCGCTGGGGGCACGCGGGAGAGCGCGTTTTGGGAGGGTGTCGTATGACGCCCTCCCAGAACTGGACAACTGCGCTGTAGCCATCATTCGGCTGTAGACCGGTTGTCAAGTGGTTAAGAAGCCAGTACCTGATGACGTCCTTAACAACCAGCTATTCACCAATATGCTTTGTAATGCAACACATTTAACACACACCACAAAACGCACAGCAACCGCGGTATAAACGTGTGAAATATGCATATGTGTTTTTGCCGCAGGTCAGCGTGAAAGTAGCCTAAGTGATGACACAGCCCCTGTGATGTTGCTTGTCACATGGTGTTTCAGGGAAGTAAACAGAGGAAGGCTTGTGAGAATGAGAACCTATACTGGAGATCTGTGATCATGTCATTAGAGCAAAGGTGTCTTCACATCGCAGCATTTCAGGATACTGAGAATGTTCCTTAGAATGCAGAATGTGCCAGAGGTGTCACCAGGAAGGTAAACATCAGTAATGTATTAACCGCTTCCCGTCCGCCCTATAGCAGAAGTACTGCTACAAGGCGGCACAGGTGCACAAAATCACGTGTATATACCTGATTTTGCATTGCCAGGTAGGGGGCACACGTGTGCCCTACCCACGTCACCATTCGCGGCCGCGGCTATCAGTCACCGGGTCCCAGTCGGTGATTACTTCACTGTCAGCTCCTGCTTTGCATGGCTTACAGTGAAGCACTAACACACAGCCCCATAGTAACACAGCACACACGTTAACCCTTTAATTGCCCCACATGTTAACTCCTTCCTGCCCACTGCCATTAGTAGAGTGTCAGTGCTTTTTATTAGCACTGATCACTGTATTGGTGTCCCTAGGGATGTCAGTGACACCAGGTCAGTTCCCCCCCAGTGTCAGAATGTCCACCGCAGTCCCGCTGTAAATTGCTGATCGCAGTCATTACTAGTGTAAAAAAAAAAAAAAGAATAACCCCAGTATATATACCGCCATTTGTAAACACTATAAATTTCATGTCCGCCAATTAATTTACACATATTGGGATTTTTTTTATAGCAAAGACATGGAGCAGATTACATTTTGGCTTATATTTCTGACGAAATGTGATTTTTTTTTAAATTTTTTTACTGGACCTGTCTAATTGCAAAAAGTGAAAAATACTGTTTTTTTTTTTCAAAATTGTCAGTTTTTTTTTTTTTAATTGTGCAATAAATAAACAAACGCATAGGCAATCAAATACCACCGTACCATTGACCAGCCATAATGCAAAAAAATGGCCCGCTCAGGAAGGGGGGTAAATCCTCTGGAGGGCAAGTGGTTAAAGGCTAATTCACCTTTTGTAACATGTTACCCCCATATTCAGAGTGTAACATGTTATGAAAGCACTGGCCCCCGCTCCCTGCAGATCCCCAGCTTTGTCAGCTAGTGAGGGATCTTCTTCTCCCCAATAGCTGTCAAATCTTTTAAAAATGTGGCCGTGCGGGGCTCCATTTGCCCGGCCGCGTCACTCCTCTGTGAATGAGAAACTACTAGTCCCGACAGACTTAGCGACTGTCAGTTTGTAGTTCTCAATGAACTATCACGGCACTGTGGAGCACCGGGGTAGTTCATTCAGTCTTCCTGTCAGTATATCTGCTTGCTTGTACATCCTGTATGGGGTGAGCAGATGTACTGACAGATCTGCAGGAGACCTGCATGGCATCAGTGATCTCCCTATCGCTGGTGAAATGCTTTCCAGGCTTCTGCAGCAAAAAATAATGCACATTTTTTTTACCTGCAAATAAAATGTGCATTTTTTATTTTTTTTTATCAAAAGGTGAACTTATCTGTAAACTAAAAGGCTTTGGAAGGTGAGAATACCGGCACAAGTATTATGGAGTATTTTCATTCTTGGGATTAGAAAGCCTTAAGGTATAACTAAAGGATACATTTTTTTTTTTCCGTTTGGGTAGAGAGGAGAGGGATTAGAACACCTGTCAGGTTTTATTGCTGTCCGTGTCCCTGGAAGATTCCCCATCTCGATTTGTCCTGTTTGGGACACAGATGGCAAAAAATAAAACTGACAGGGGTTATAACCCTCCCTTCCTCTATCCAAAATGAAAAAATAAATGTTGCCTATAGTTCTACTTTATACCCCTATTAAAATATTGAACTCTGTCTTAGCAGGATCAGTGATGCTCTCGCCCATGCCGTCCCTTCTCCTGCATGCCCCCCCCCCCCCCCCCCTTGCGCCGGCATCTCAACTGTGGCCACCCAGCTGTGACACCTTGTGGCTTTACAGCTGGGTGCCCACTGCGTATGCAGGAGTTGTACTGCGCCTCCCAAATGATCTGGCAGTCTTCTGGGATCTGTAAAGTGTCCCAGGAGAGTGCGGGGGGGAATGCCAGAGCCAGGGACCCGCTACCCCCCCAAAAAAAAAGTACGAATTGTGGCAGTGGAGGGGGGAGGAGGCAAACCAGCAAAGCTTCCCCTTTTTGGTGGAGCTCCACTTTAATATATCTATAAATTATTTTTTGGAAATGCAAACAGTAGCT